>NC_048599.1:61062509-61362509 GCF_003668045.3 Cricetulus griseus | reverse complement strand
AGTTTTTAGATCCTTGAAGTAAACGATGGTTCAATTTGTAATATTAAATGTAACAGTAATAGTTAGAACTTTTTATTGTTCCATGATTTACCCTATACCTGGTCACTTCTGATCCTTACTTAACTACGATGCGTGGATCCTCTTTCCTATGGAGGAGGTTTAGACTCTGGAAGTTGAGAAGTGTTCCTAAGATCCTGTGAGAGCACACCCTGATCTGAACTCTTGTTTTTGACCCTAAGAGTCCTGGTGCAGTTTGCCTGTCTATGACAGGTTCAGATGCACTTCATAGGATCAGAACAGTCATGTGAAATAAGTGTTTAGAATTCGATCACAAGGGAGTCATTTTTCTATTACCCTTCGTTCCTGGACACCCGTTCAGCCCTCTTACTGAAGCATGGAGTTTCCCATAAAGTAGGAATATGGAATTGCAATGGAGCTCTGGGGAGTCCTTGGGGCCTGTCCACTTTGGCTGACCCTCACTGTAAAAGTGAGATGCACTCTAGTGTAGAATTCTCACTGGTGACTTTTCCCTAGAGGGATTCTTTTTCACCAAAACAGTGGCAGATACTTCCCTGTGAGGCTGAAGAAAAACAGTGGTCTCCAGTGAGTTGTTCATCACCCCTCAAAGAGTGGTGGGCTGTTTCTGTCAGCTCTCCCACAAACCTGTCCTTGGAACCAGAGTTGAGTGTATAGTGGGGTAATCATGGCAATATTACCATCTCTCTTCCCTCAAAGTTGCCAGTTGTACTTTTAACAGTTCAGAGGCTATGTATGAATAGGAAGGAAGGACAGGACCAATTGTAGATTGGTCTAATTCTCTATTACTGGTTAACTCATTGTCAGATTTGAGATAACAACTTGAGTTTGTTTGTTTGTTTTTCTGGTTTGCTGTATCTTAGATCTTTGTTCCCTCCATAGTTTCTTTTTTTCTTGCTCTAAAAATATTTTGCAACTTATTCTATAGAGGAAGAATTCATAAAAAGGAATTTTAACAGTATATTTTACATAACACACACACAACTCTCCTCCCCTTCCGTTTTTCTAAGAAAGGCCTCATCAATGCAAAACACACAGCTCTGTGCCAAAAGGAAAATGAGAGATTTATTCTTAGCCAGATCTGAGTGAACATAGCCTAGGAACATGGATTCAGGTTACCCTGAATGACACATTCTGCTGTGGAAGTTATTGTATAAGCTTTTATGGTCAAAATACAAAAGTTAAGTCATAAATGCAATCTCCATATACCCTGGTGGGGGCCTTGGGCAGATGATTTATAGTAGGAGGAAGCCATTGCTAAAGATCTCAGATGCTATCTGATGATATTTTTTAGCTTCAGGGTAGAATAATTTGCTAAGTACATTCCAAAGATTTTACTTGATTTGGAGGAGGCATGATAAATGATTTGGAGGAGGCCAAAGGAATTCAGGTTAACCCAAGGTGATTCTGATTCCCAGTCTGCAAAATTACAAGTCTCCATAATGACAAAGTTCTAGTAAATTCATAGAATCTATGACACAGATGTAGCTTTTTCAGGCAATGTCATTTTATACCAAGAAGGCCTTTTGTGGGAAGTCAATGTTTTACTCTGCCTTAAAATTTAAAAGAACAATGAATTCATAAGCTCCCTGCTAGTTAGTAGATCTTATGAAAGTATAAAAGCAACATGCTTACAAATGATATGGTGTTCTTGTAAGGAGAAAATGGGGTGTAAGACTAGTTACTTAATTAGATGCTGAGGAAATCATTGGACTCACTCAGATCACAAGGCTGTAAGGCACTCTTTAGACAAGAATGCTCTGTGTAGCAGATCAAGGAAATGTAGAGGTTTCTGCAAGGCCATCGAGTTGTACCATAACAACCTTCATTAAACCACTCAACTGCCCAAATGTGTCTCTTCCAGAAAGTTGAGGATGTTCCAGTTCTCAGTGATTGCCCTCAGACCTTTGTCCTTGCTCTTTTCAGCCTCGATGGACCGCTGCACCGCTACTATCCAGTTGGCCTAGTCATCACCCTGAGCCTTGCACTGAGATGGGAGTGGTGTAAGGCTTAAGTGTGCACAGCTCCCATCTCAGAACAAGGCTCAGGTGTGCACAGCTCCCATCAGTACAGCCTTTGGTGTGCACCATTCCCATCGTATTCTAGGCTCAGATGTGTTTTGTTTGGTTGTTGGTTTTCTTTCCTCCACTTAAGTAAGTGCATCTTGTTCCCATTCTTTCACCCCCTGCCCTGTCCACAATGACATTGAAGCAGTATTAAGGTTTCAGAGGAAGTCTGCAAGGTTGGAAAGGTGGCTCAGGAGTTAAGAGCACTAGCTGCTCTTAACAGAGGATCTAGTTTTGTTTCCCAGCACCTAGTCCAAGCAACACAACTGACTCCAACTCCAGTTCCGATGGATTTGACACTGTTTCTAACCTTCGTGGGCACCTGAACACACGTGGTGCACATGAATTCATACAGGCACATACACATAAATGAAATTAAATCCTTCCTGACTTCAGTATTAATGCCACTAAAAGAATTATGCTGTGAATATTTAGAAGATGACAGTAAAAAGTCAGGGTGAACCTCTGTACCATGTTTGTGCAGTATCTTAGGAGCTAACTGGAGGTCTTTATTTGCTTCCTGGTCATAGTGCAACCTCAAGTCTATTGGGCTTAGCAAATGGGGCACTCATCCATTACTTCCTCAGTTTGATCCATAGTTTATTTGAAGTCCTTTCCCTTTGAAGGGAGAAGGCTCTTAAATGTTTGTGTTTCTGAGAATGAGCTCACTGTCCTGAGCACAGTGAGTAGGCACTCCAACAACTAACCTGCTGGTCTGGCCTATATATTAGAAACTTACCTTCTGAATATCTGAAACCCTTCTTCCAGTGAAAGGTTCTTTTCTTAGGCTTTTTACCTGCCCCCTGCTTGGTGGTTAATCTTGATTGTCAGCTTTACCATCTAGAGTATCTGTGACAAATTACCTAGATTAGAGGAACTGAGATGGGAAGACCCACCCTAATTGTGGGTAGCACCATTCCATGGTCCTGGGTCCCAGACTGTATAAGAAGGGAAAGCCAGCTAAGCACCAACATACGTTCATCTCCCCCCACTTCCTGATGCAGACAAAGTGTGGTCAGCTGCCCCAAGCTCCTGCGGCCGTGACTTCCCCATGAAGATGAGCTCTTGATCCAAAAATAAACCTGTCCATAATGAATGCACACTGCATCTCAAAGTTATGAAACATGGGACTGCAGAGGTAGCTCAGTGGTTGAAAGTGCTTGCTGCTCTTGCAGAGGACCTGGGTTGGGTTCCCAGTGCCCACATGGCAGCCTGTAGGATCTGACATCCTCTTTTGGTCTTTGCAAACACTGCATATACATACAGGCAGGCAAAACACTCATTAAAATAAAAATCTTTAAAAAGTGCACATCTGTGGTGATATATCATTTGTGGTTTATTAAAGCTTGCCTGAGGATTCAGAAAGCAAAGTCAGCCATAAAGCATAGAAGCCAGGCACACACCTTTAATCCCAGCAGCCAGAAAGCTAGGAGGTGGTGGTATACACCTTTAATCCTATGATTCAGGATTGATTGATTGATTGATTGATTGGAGTCCAAGGCCACCCAGATCTATACAAGATTGATGCAGTCCTAAAGAGAAACAGCTCACACAAAGATGCTCTCAGCACTTGGAATCACACTCCTTTAATCCCAGCATTAGGGAGGTGTATAAGGAGCAAGGTCTCAGGAACAGGCATTCATTCTCCAGCCGCACTGAGGATGGGAAGACATTCAGTTTCAGGAGTCTCCAGCCATGCTGAGGGAAGGCAGCAGGATTAGCCCATTCTGCCTAAGGTAGTGGCAAGAGCTAGTGGCCTGCTACTTTGCTTTTCTGATCATCAGCTTGAAGTTTAAATCCCAATATCTGTCTCTGGGTCTTTTTTTTTTTTTTTTTTTTCCGTGTTACATGAAGCATGCTTTATTTTCACAATTCTTAGACAACTTATAAAAATGACTGTATTGGACAATAAATTTCAAAAGGCTTGGTTATAGACACATCTCAGTGAAGTTAAATATTTAAGAAACATTAAAGGCCTTTGAGGTGCTGACTCATTTGCCCTGTAAAGCCAGATATGGTAGCACATACCTATAATTCCAGGACTCCAGGAGAATCCCTGGAAGCTAGCTATCCTGGTGTATAGAATGGGAATAAAGAAGAGATCCTGTCTCACACAAGGTGAAAGTGGAGACAGACACCTGAGGTGGTTTACTGACCTCTGGCATCCATACTCAACTGTGGTACTTGTGTACCACATTAAAAGCACTGCAGAAACAACATTAATAAACTACAGTAGGAGCTGGAGAGATGCCTTAGAGGTTAAGAGCACCGGCTGCACATCCAGAGGTCCCAAATTCAATTCCCAGCAACCACATGGTGGCTCACATCCATCTGTTATGAGATCTGGTGCCCTCTTCTGGTGTGCAGATAATACATGGAAGCAGAATGTTCGTATACATAATAAATCTTTTAAAAGAAACTACAATAAGACCTCTAATAAAAATTAAAGATTAGTACTGTGGAGATGGCTCAGTGGTTAAAGGACTTAAAAGTTAGCTACGTTGCTACCCAAGCCTAAGGATCTGAGTTCTGTACCCAGCACCCACATGGTAGGAAGACAGGCTGTCCTCTGGCATCCATGTGTGTGCCTATACACATACATACACAGGCGCATAAACACTAAAGAATTGGTAACATTTTTGAAAAGATTTTGTCATTTTTGTTTAATTTATGTTTGAGATAGGGTGGCTCTATGCAACAGCCTAGACTGTCCTGAAACTCATTCTGTACACCAGGCTGCCTCTGCCTCCCAAGTATTGGGACTAAAGGCATGCACCACCACCTCCCAGCTGAAGTTAAGATTATTTATCCCCAAACAATAATAGCAGACACCAAATATCAAAACATGTAAGATACAGCCAAAGTAGCACTTGAAAATGTTATACCTTTTAACATTTAATTTTAAAAAGAAGAAAGTTAAATTGAGCTACCGAAGAGCCAAAACAATACACCCAAGGAGTAGCTTAATAATGTTAAAGAAAGTAAGGAAAGGAAATGAGAACCTAAGATTAGACTCCAGTAAACTGGAAAGTACATATACAAAGTGTTAACCCAGAACAATAGGCTGAGGTGCCTATTAACATCAAAGCAGATGCTGTCTGGCACACTCCGCCCCCTACTCTAAACTGCAGCCCCAGGGGCTGGACTACACTCCCTTCAACTGATCTCTCTATAATCCAGCCATTTTGGCTACACTAGATGTGGTGATATTTAATGATCTAACAAATAAAGCTTGCCTGAAGATCAGAGAAGCAAAGCAGCCAAGCTACTAGAGAGTTCTTACCTCTACCAAGGCTTAGACCAAAAGGGGGATGATCCTGTCCTCAGCATGGCTGCAAACTGAACACACTGTACTCCTGTCTCCACTTGCCTTACATTCCTCTCTAGTGCTGGGATTAAAGGTGTTTGCTGCCACTGCCTGGCCCCTACTTCTGTGTCTAGCTTTGCACTCTGATCTCCAAGCAAACACAATGCAAGGGTGGGAGGATGAGGGTGGGAATCAAAAAGGAAGCACAGACGAGGTTGAGAACCAGAGGAGAAAATAGATGGGAGTGTGTGTGTGTACATACATGCTCCTATGTATGCAGGTGCCATGTCATCCTGCATGAGGAAGCCAGAGGTCAACCTTGGGTATCATTTTTCAGGCATCATCCAAAACTATGTTTATGGAGGGAGGAGACAAGGTCTCACGGGAAGAGGACAGGTAAGCTAGCCTGACTGTGATGGAGTGAGCACATTCTAGCACAGTCAAAAAACAACAAACCCATGGCATACAAAGATCCAACAGGTCCTGTGCGTACAAGGCAAGTGTTTTATTGACTGAGCTCCCAGCTCAGAACACACTGGGGGAAATGTCACTGGCTTGGGGGGCATCAACCACCAACCAAACACTTCTGCAATGAAAGCTCACATTTTTCTGAGCACAGAACCAGTGTTTCCCAGTTCCCAGCAGACAACCAGACCAGCCATCTTTCCTTACCACCCCATAAGCCAAGGCTGGCTCACCTGCTCCCATCCTGCCTGCAATCTAAGGTTTTTACCTGTCAATGTGGTTGAGAAACTGAGTTCATTACATGAAAATGACTTACAATTCAAATTTCAATGTCTGTAAAGTTGGTGTTACAGAATGTGTGTTGACTGGATGTTCTGCTTTGTGCATCCACCATTGAGAAGTTCTGAGTAGCTATGGCAGACTACAGCCCACAAAGCCCTCACTGCCTGGGCTTCTCAAGATTTGTTTTCAAAGTTGTGTGTGTTTGTGTGGTATGTGTACATGTGTGTGGGTATTCATGCATGCGTGTAGATACTCAGGGTTGACATCGTGTCCTTTGGTTGAACTCCGCATTTATTTATTTAGGCAGGATCATTCAGTGACCTTAGAGATTCTGTTGGGCTGCCTGGCCAGTGAGGTTCCAGAATCCACCTTCAGTATCCAACCCCCTCCACCCCCCCAGCACACACATACCCACAGTGTTTACCAGAGGGTTGTGCTGCTACCTGCACAAACTGGGGTAACATGGAGTGAAGGAGTGACCAAACACATGTACTGAAAAGCTGGGGTTGTGTGGGCCCTGTGGTCTAAGCCGGTACACCAGCAGCATGAGGGAAACCCAGGAGTTTATTATGCACAGTGGGAAGGAGGGAGATCTAGGATAGCTGATCTTAGTAAGAGCCTCTGAGCAGCCTGAGGCTGCAGTCATCTGGGAGGGGAAACTGCTTGACCATTTCTGCACACAATGTCAGCATCCATACTAGGACCAGGGGAAGGCTTTGCCATTCTGATCCTGACTTGAAGAAGGCCAAACCATTCCCAGGAGTCTGAGGCACTGGGGTCCCTAACATGGCCAAGCTCAGAAGTTCATCTGCTCACCATACCACCCTCTACTTTTTATGTGGGTTGTGAGGATATGAATTCAGGTCCTTGTGTTTGTGATACAAGAAATTACTGCCTTTCTGACTTTCCCAAGCCATTTTGTTTTGTTTTTGTTGAGACAGGATGCCACACATCCCAGGCTGGCCTCAAACGCCCTGTGCAACTGAGAATGACTTTGCATCGCTCCTCCTGCTTCCTGAATTCTGGCCTTGCAGGCATATACTACTAAGCCCAGTTTCATGTAGGGTTGGGAATCAAACCCAGGGTTTTGGGCATGCTTAACAAGTACTATAGCGATTGTGCTACATCCCCAGCTGATCATAGGAGTTTTGAGGCTGATTTTAAGCATAGGAGGTTTGTTTGAGTACACAGCCCACCATCTCGTCTCTGTTGAACATGCTTCTGATGTTCATTAAATTCCAGGCAATAACTCAATGTGCAACTTTGTAGATCCTCTCTGAAGAGCTGCACTGGGTCTGTGCCAGAGCAGACCTTTCTGACTCACCTGCTCACTAAACCCTTGGGATGTTTTTATCCTGGTATTGAATGTGGAGGGAGGGCAGCTGAGGAAAGTGCTTGGTGTGGGTTGGTTCCCACTTGGGAGAAACAGGATGAGGGGCTGGACCATTTCCATATTGAAGTGTCCTTACACGTTGCCTTGAACCACACTTTTGATGATTGAGATAATCTGTCAGTAGAACTGGGTAGTCATGTTAGCATAGTTGGGATACACTGAGGCACATTAAATCAGTCTTAACATTGCTATTTAGAGACTGGGCATATAGCTCAGTGTGTGTGAGCGCTTGCTGTAAGTATGAAGACCCGAGAGTGGATCCTGAACACCCATATAAAAAGCTAGGTGTGGCCACATGCAACTTTAACCTCAGTGCCGGAGCAATGGTAGAATAGCCTAGCAAAAAATTCATTGAGCTCCAGGTTCAGTGAGAGACACTGTCTCAAGAGATTGCTCTTGAGGAGCAAACCTCCTTTGATGTCTTCCCATATGTGCACACACAGGTATACATACATACATATACTATACGATTGTCATTTAGTTCTCTTAAACACTTTTATGAGGGCTGACAAGATGGCTTACTGGGTAAAAACACTTGGCATGCAAGTGTAGCATCCTGAGTTTAATCCCTGGAACCCATCTAAAGAAGGAAGTTGGTCACTGACCTCCACATGCCTATGTGGTACCAGTGCCCACATACACATGATATGCACACACAGAACAATATGCAAATAAATACTCTTTTGGGAGGCTTGAGAGAAACCGTGGAAGAGAACTTCCTAGACTATACAAGGCCTGTGTTTGATTCTTAGCACTGAAATAAAGCAAATATAAAAATAATGTAGTAATTACTTTGACTGAATGTGTGCTTGTCTAACTTCACTGGAACCCTGGCTCTTTCTCCGGCTAGCTCTTTGGGCTTCAGCAAAGTAAGTGGCTTGGTAGTAACTGAGAGCCAATGTTCCCTCAAACCTCAGAGAGTCTAGGATTTCATAATGGGCTTAGCAGCTGCAGGTTTTTGACAATGTGCCCAGAAATACACATCGCAATTGGATCAAGACTGTGAATGCAAGAATTTTAAATAAGGAATGGATAGAAGTGATAAATTTTGTTGAGGACAGAATGAAAAGCTGGATGTGTCTATGCTTTGAACATGAAGCCCTGCCTGTAGAGAAGAGTGAAACACCATTTTCAGTAGCTCCCTATTTCCTAGGTAAAAATGAGTATTTTATACCCATGCCAGCCCAAAGAGAATGTATGCTGAGAAACATTCTAGAGAGAGTGTGTAAGAATAGAAAGCTCAGTCCCACCCCGTTAGACTGAGACTTCAGTTCAGGACAGACTTCTGCATCCATCTTGGGTGTCTGGTCCATTCCCTTCAACTATTTCCTGGACCATCAAATCTGTATGGTGGCTTCTCATTGTCCATAAGGCAAAATCACATTTCCCTGTTGAGGCTGCCAGGACACAGCACCCTTCTTGGCCTTCAGCCCTGCAGCCCATACCTCTGGCCTATTAGAATTTCAGCCCACAATTCCTCCCACCACCGGGATCCTGAGATTACCATGCCTGGTGGCTGCAATTGCTGTCTTCTCCTAGCCACCTCCCGTCAGTACTTCAAGCAGTTGCCACATCACCTCTTCAAGAAAGCCTTCCTAGGATGCCCCGGCTGGTAGTCACCTCTGTGTGTGCACTTGACTCTTAGAGAGTGTGACTATTTAATAGTCATAAACTAAGTTCTCTGAGACCAAGTTCAGGTTTATCCCCTACTCCCTAGCAGACAAGAGCTCAATACATAAAATAGTACCAAGACCTGCCAACATGAGCCACATTTGCACCTAAACTATGAGGGTGCCCTGGGTCGTCATTGAGAGGTACTATATGCACCTGGTATCGTTTTCCACACAAACAAGCTCTAATGTGAGGAAACTGCCATTATGCCTGGCAAGAAGCTCCCAAATAATACAGCAGGCTATGTCACAATCTGATAAAGTGGGTTTTGGGAGGTCCCATGGGAGGTATTTCTATCAAGTTGCAAAAAGAGGAGAGAGAATTATTCTCCTGAGGTCTCGGGCCTAGATCAGGAGATCATTGAGGTAGATCATGATACCAAGGAAATGGCTGAAGCATCTGGACTCTTGACAGTCAATCCCATCTGCAGGTCAGCCTATAGTTGGGATGAATTTCAAAATACCACATGGGTGGAGCTGTTGAGAGTCTTTGCTGCTACTCTTCGATATTTTCACTAAGCCTAAGGAGAACTTAAAAAGCTTAAAGAACTTGTAGTATTAAGCATTTTCCTTTTCATCAGTCCTCCTGTGAGACACAGGACTCTAAGACCAGAACTCTGTTTTCATCAGTGGCAATACCCACATAGAAGGCAATGGCATCACTGAATGCCTGGTACTGTGGGCGAGAGGGATGAAGAAGTGCTGGAGACGAGAGGACCCAACTGCTTCTCCAGGCCCAGGGCTGGTTTGACATGCCGATTACCTATTTTTTCTGCACTCTTTGACTTCTGATTAAAAGTATGCTTTTTTCCCCCTGGTCTTTTGAGTGTGTGTATGTTCATTCACACCTATATGCATACTTATTATGCACTTGGATGCAAAGGCCCAAAGTTAATGGTAGTTTTCACTCTCAATAGCTGTCCATTTTACTAACCTAAGCAGAGCCTCTGAGTGTGTGTGAGGTTCAATTCTGGATAGTCTAGGTAGGTAACCAGTTTACCCTGGATCGACTGTCTCTTCCTTCCATGTGTTGGGATTACAGGTGAGCTGCCAGGACTGTGAGGCTTCTACATGGATTCTGAGCATCCAAACTTTTTTTTTTTTTTTTTTTTTGGTTTTTTTGAGACAGGGTTTTTCTGTGGCTTTGGAGGCTGTCCTGGAACCAGCTCTTGTAGACCAGGCTGGTCTCGAACTCACAGAGATCCACTTGCCTCTGCCTCCAGAGTGCTGGTATTAAAGGCGTGCGCCACCAACACCCGGCTCTGAGCATCCAAACTTTATACAATCTGGACCTCATACGCTCCATCAAGACTTGCTCTCAGTCCAATGTGATGGAGGCATTTTCTCAATTGGGGTCCCTCTTACCAGATAAACCTAGCTTATATCAAGTTGATGAGAAATGAGCCAGCACACTCCTACTCCACCATCACACAGACCAAATCCTTTCTTTCTGGAAGTGTCAATGCAAAGATGGAGCTTTGTGGTGGTGTTTCAAGCTCTCTGGTTGATCCCTCTCAGTGCCATTTGCTAGCTCTCACTCCTTAAAGTGCTAACATATATCCTTGGGTGCAGACTTGAGCCCTCTGTCTTCTCAAAGTGAGTTCATCTGGAACATGGCTTTATCTACCAGCCAGTAGCTGAAGAATTCCGGGGTATCTAACTCCAGCTTTAGACCTCTCTCCTAACTCTCAGGCTTTCTGACCCTTCTCCCATCTACACTGGCTGGGTTCTGATCTTTCCCCTCTTCTCCTACACTTCATTCTCTGCCCATCTCCTTCCTGTCTGTTACGATATCATCATGCCAACATGACCCTTCCTTACCCCCAACCCTACCAGCTGGAAGGCCTAAACAAGAGATAGGAAGTTGAGAAACAAGACCTCTGTGTTTGCATCCCTCTGTTAGGAGAATTGGTGTCCCCTCCTGAGGTCAGTGCTCCCAGTGCCAGTTACTCATTCAGCACTAGAAGGACAGCCCTCTCTCCCTCCTGTCCATTGTCCCTAAGGGCTAGTAGTGGGAACTGGCTCTACTTTGGCTTGTCCTGGGGTCACCCTCTGTTGGTCTCATTGCCCACTTTGTTCAGTTAATTTAGTTTGGTGTGCATCTGTTTCTTACCCAACCCTGACTTCTATAGACATCTCCAGAACATCTCAAGTTCAGTGTGATCCAAATGAGACTCCTATCCTTCTGTCTTCCAGTCCTCCTTATTGTAATATGTGGCATCCACATGTACCACCTTGTTCAAGCCCAGAAACATAACACACGTTTCTTTATGATATTTTTTTCTGGCTTCTGGGGTTTTATCTAGTTAGTTCATCTGTAATTCTCCAACTGAAATAAGGACAATGTGTAATTGTAAAAATGGAATTTGTCTCAAGTATTGTTTATTACATCTGAAATGAGAAATCCCTCACATTTCTTTTAACTTCTCAGCAGCATAGATTCATTCAGTTTTGTATTGTTGCACAGGTCAATATTTGGAATATAGTAGGCAACCCCAAGAAGTATATTGGAATTATAAGTTAATTACAGTTAAATATTTATCTAGCTAATGGAAGCAACCCAACCTTTACTGTTTTTTTTTTTCTTTTTCTTTTTTCTTTTTTTTAACAGTCTTACTGTTTTTTGGCCAGGCTAGACTCGATGCAATTCTTATGTCTCAGCCCCCTGAGACTACAGGTACATATGGCCATGCTTGGCAGTGGACCCTTTGTGTTCTCATAAATTTAAACTTTTAATAGAAAGATAAATCTCTCACCTGGAAGTACTGTACATTTATTATACTTTTAACTTTCCTAGAGGCAACTCTTTCTCAGAGTTAATATTCTAATCCTACATCTTTTAGTGTGATTTCTTCTAAAGTGCAAAAGGAGGAGATTAGAAAGGACTGTTTTTGGCTTTTGACTTGTTTTTGAGCTCAGCAAAGTTTGCAAAAGAACTGGGAGACTTACATGAACAGCTGTTGCGTGACCCCTAGGCGGAAATATGCATTTAAAAAAGGCAAAGTATAAACAATGAACATACTGGGAGGTCAGTTTGAGCAGAGGAAGAGGAAGGCTGGGAATAAGGCTGAGACAGGGGAATATTTCACACCAGCTTCTAAGAGCTAAGCATTTTTCCTGATGCCTTTAAAAGAAGTTTTAGCCATTTTTGGAGAAGAGATGATTGTGGCTATTTATGAACACCACGTTGCTAGGTGACACCAGGGGATGAACACCATACTAACCTATCACTCACTGACTTTCAGAAGTAGCAATGAGGGGGTGTACAGGGTGGGGACAGAACCCAGGAAGGCACGATGAGGTACTGGAATGAGAAGTCTCTTGAGTGAATCAGCTTTATCAAACCCTTTGTGTTTTCCCTCTCCATTCCAGCAGAAGGATCTATTCAGGGTCTTGGGTCCAACCTACCCCTTGCTCTTTCATTAGGGCCCCTTGTTGCTAGCAGCATTTTTTTTCCTGCCATGACATTTGGCCTCCTCTGGGAGAAAAGCAGATCTTCTTCCTACAGAAGCCAAGTTGGGAAGTCACCAGGGAGGAAGCCGGCAAGTCAGACTCCCCATGCAGTGAGTCTGAGAATAGCTTCTTCTGAGACTGTATACCAGCAGCGTGGGAACATGTAGGAGGCCATGCATCTGGCCTGAGTGAAGAAGCTGGGCCTTCAGGGTTGGTCTATGAGTGACAGGGCTGTCTTCCAATCAACTGACCATCTGCCCAGCACATCTTAGCAGCAACCTGAATTATGTTTTTAGTCGTTCTGTATTACAAGTTCTTGGGAAAACATAAATCACCATCTTGAAATGCATCCACAGAAAAGTAGTCTGCCAAGGTATATTTGCCTCTAATCAGCATTCACTTAGCTTGTGACTCCCCAGGATCCCATGGCCGCTGCAGGATGTTAGTCAGCATCCTGGGGGTGTAGAGAATTGGTGAATACTTGGGAGCAGCCTGGTGTGTGATCGTTATGTCTCAGTCCGCTCCCACCTCTGGGATGTAAACTTAAATACAATTCTAAGGCAGACACTGAGCTTCATTGAAAGTACTTACTGGAAATGGCTTTCCACCCCCCTCGTTACTGTGAGGCCATGTGGAGTCTAATGCACCTCCTAGGGGAGCTTCCTAGGACAGGGTCCTTGCCTTCTGCTGTTGTGTCACTGCCCTTGGAGGAACCAGCTCATGCATTCTCTCTCATGCTATCACAGGCTTCCCTGCTGGTGTCTCTGACATTCTGACAGCCTCCCTATAGCTCTCCACATCAGACAAGTTGTCCTCAGGGAGACTTGTTCTGGAATGCCACTCTTGCCTAGAGCCACTACAAACCCACCTTGTCCTTGTGAAGGATATTGCATCACAAACATTCAATGGATGGCCACTTTCAGTGTGGCTTTTGGAAAGCCACATCCTTTTCTCCCGGTGATACCGTTGCCCATCCGGGCAAATTGCTTGACAAGAGGGACCACGGCTGCTTCTGTCCCTTCCCCTGCTGGTGCCTCATCAACACTGTCTGCAATGGCCCTGTATTAACTGAAGCCAGATGCTACTTTTTTGTTTGTTTTGTTTCATTTTAAGACAAAGCCTCAGTCCAGGCTGGCCTTAAATTCACTATGAAGCTGAAGGTGACTTTAAAGTTCTCACCCTGCCCTCAGTTTCTGAGTGCTAGAATCACAAGCGTATACCAGATGGGCAGTTTTTATGCAGTGCTGAAGATCAAAACCAAGGCCTGATATGGGCTAGACAAGCTGACTGGGCTGCCTTCAGCCCCGAGTGCTAGCACTCTACAAAGCTCCCCTCTCTGCTTCTTTATGTACCAACTTCCAGCAGGGTCAGGTGGTTTCTCACAAGCTCCCCAAAAGATACCAGCGAAGCCTGAGGTAAGAAAATGAGCCATAGCTTTCACAATAGTTGATGTGTTTGAATCCATTACAAATATTGGCTTTGCTGATGGTCATGTTGCCCCACCTTTGCCTAGTAGATAGAGTATGGCTTGCCCAGATGTCTCTGTCTTATTGGTGCTGCTGTACTTTCAATTATTTAGTCAATAATTAAGCCTTCCCCTACTTCCTACTTGTTTTCATGCCTTTGTCTCCCTGTGTTTGTTATTCTATGAGCTGAATACTCCCCCTTTCTGTAATTGCTTATGATTCATGTCATAAGTGTGGACTCATGGTTCCTCAAGGGGTCTCAACACACCATTTGTTATCACCACCATTCTAATTTGCTCTTTTACCCCAAATTTTGTGCACATGAGCCTGTACCAATAGCATCCATCACAGGCCCATCTGTGACCATGTGCCTTCCAGGCTCTGAGCACTTCCTTACTATCTGGTGACATAGATATTCCAGGCTTGTTTCTAGCATTTCCCATCCCAGTCTCCAATTGGCTTCAATGGAGACACTACTAGAAAAAGGTGATAGATGTGGGCAGCTACTGGGGTATTGCTGCTGTCTGCCTTTTTGGTGCACAAGTTTGTACACACGCTCATGCATTTACATCCATCTGTCTGTCATTTCAGCCAAATGTCCATTATCTTTAAATCCATCCTTCTACCTATTTTGAAAACACAGACACAAATAAAAAAGCACAAGCTCATTTTTTATTTATCTAGGACTTTATTATTATTATTATTATTATTATTATTATTATTAGTGTGTTGTGTAATGACACAGAGATCAGAGGACAACTTTCTGGAGTCTGTAGTCTGTGCTCTCTTCACCATGAGATCTGGGCATTGCACTCAGTCATTAGGCTTGCACAGTGAGTGCCTTTACCTGCTGAGCCATTCACCAGCCTGAAACAAGCTCATTCTGATAGCTTGTCTCCAGTCTGCCACTGAAGGGTTCTAGCCTCCCCTTTCCTGTGTTTATACCTGTCCTTCAGTGGTAAGAGATTTACATCCCACTATCATGTGCTCAGTTTTCCTCCATCCCACTCAGCTCACTGTGGCCCTCTACCCACCATTATACTGCTCTCACCGGCATGATTTGCAAACATGGTCCTCTGACACCCCCACGGATACTTGGTACATCTTATTCTTCCCATTCCCTAACCTTTTTAAAACCCTTGGACTGAACTAGGAAGTGTCAGGGAAGAAGATGGGAGAGGTGGAATTAGAGAAGGGATGGGAGGGAAAAAATTGTGAGGGTGTTAAAATTCCTTTAAAAAAATCCACATAAATAGTTATTCTTCAATAGTCTGAGTATGAAAAGAGCTTTAGCCTATCACTTCAGTAGCTTGTAAGGATACAGTCAAATGCTTTTGAATTCTCAGATACAAAAACTACAAATGGTCTTTGACTTGTGATGGGATTATACCCTGATGGATCCATTATAAACTGAAACTGTAATGTTGAAAATACATCCAGCCTACAAATATCATCATTTAACCCAGCCTACCTCAGCTTACCCAGAACTCTTCCACTAGGCTGGAGTTGGCAAACCTTACAGAGCATAAAACACGTTTTTAGAATAAAATGTTGAATATCTCATGAGGTAAGTGTGTTGAGATGAAAACCAATAGTTGGTGTTTCAATAGTTGGTGTTGTTAGACTGACAGACTCTAAAATTACCTAGAAGATAGGACCTACGGGGGGTTATATTGGTTATATTCACTGATACTGGAAGACTATTTTAATTATGGGTGAGCCCATTCCCTGGGCAGGGCATCCTGGGTTGTGTAAAATGGAGAAAATGAACTGAGTGCTAGCATGTGAGCCATTCTTTATTTGCTGATATGTAATGCAGTGTGGTGAGCTGAAACAAACCTTTCTCTCTTAAGTTGCTTTGTCAAATATTTTATCACAGCAACAAGAGAAGAAACTAGTACAGTACAATAGTGTAGGCCTTTGATGTACAGTTTCTACTGAATGTGTTTTGCTCTTGTGACAATGGCAGCTAGGGATTGTCTGTTAAGAGCAGGGGACTGTTGCTCTAAAGGACTGTGGTTGCCATGGAGGACTAGCCATCTAGACAGTAAATAATGACTGGCTGGGAAAGGAGAAGAAAATAATGGAACATTTATGTACTTTTTTTTCTTTTTGATTTTTTGAGACAGGGTTTCTCTGTGTAGCTTTTTAGACCAGGCTGGCCTCCAACTCACAGAGATCCACCTGCCTCTGCCTCCCAAGTGCTGGGATTAAAGGTGTGTACCACCACCACCCGGCTTTATGTACTTTTTTAAATGGAAATTTGCTCCAAATATTAATTGAACAGTGAGATCTGCAGGACAGGAGGTCACATTACATAGGAACCAAGCTAGCAGATAGTTTTATTCAGCTTTTAAAAACCTAAGCCTTAGTGAAATGTGCAAAAGAGGTTTGCAGACATCTGTAAAGAAATTGAAGATAGAAGACCATACTGGATGACACTACATGTTTTCATTCAAGAAATGTTACAGCAGTACCTTAAAGTCAACCCAAAGAACTGAAGACTGGAAATTCATTTCATGTATGAGTGTGTTCTCCATCCTCAGGAATGACCCCACCCTGCATTGCTATTTCAAATATTGCCAGCATGATTAAGCTATAAAAACAGGCAATCTGAACATGAGAAACCTTTACATTCTTTCCATCTGTTTTTAAATTTATATTCTGGATTGCTCAATTCAGAAGCACATTCAGTTTCTCTAAACCAAAAGAACATATAGAAGATGCTCCTCTATTAATAGAATATTTTGAAACTTGTCATTGGAAAACTTTTGCTATATTAATATGTCAGAAATGATTCATAGAGACTAGTCAGGCAATGGTCTAACTTGTGTTGTGATGTTAGAAGTTCTTGATGGCGATATAAATGTCTTAGCTTCCTTTTTGTTGCTGTGATAACATGCCCCCCCCCAACAAAAGCAGCCTAAGAAAGGAATGGCTCACAATTCCAGGTGACAGTCTATCATTTCAGGGAGATCAAGGCGGCAGGAACCTGGTCATATCACATCACTAGTCAAGAGCAGAGAGCAGTGGACTGTTGCCTGCCCACCTGTGCTTAGCTGGGTCTCTCCCCTGCAAGCTCAGCCTAGGAAATGGTGGTACTCACATTCATGGTGGGTCTTCTGACTTCAGTGGTGGTTATTTGGGAGCAGATTTGTGGAACAGAGCTGACAAAATATTCTGCCTACATTCTTCTATATTTGATTATGTTTTCTGTTCTTGAGGACCTAGAAATTCTTTGATGAGACTGACATTGAACAGATTGTCTCAACCTCTGGCTTATGTGCTCCTCTTCCAACAAGGCAGCCTTTGCTTAAGTGGAAGTGGAAGCAATGAGGGGTAGTAGTTAAAGATCACACCAATTCACATGGAGATGGGAAAGATTGGGAGCTGGGCTTGAGTTATTAAGAAGGTTAATCCAGCTAAGATAGTTGTTTCCGTGGAGAATGTATGGAGAATCACGGGGAGACAAGCCTCTGGACATGCCTATGAAGGATCCTCTTGATTAAGTTATTTGATGTGGGAAGACCCATCCACTGTGGTCCTGAATGGAACAAATGGAGAAGAGGAGGTGAGCAGCAGTGCACAGTCACCCATTTCTGATTCCTGACTGTGATGATGTGATGGATGCTTTGAGCTCCAATTGCCAAGCCTTCCCCGTCATGATGGACAGCATCCTGGAATTGTGAGCCAGAATAAACCCTCCTTCTCCTTAGTTGCTTTTGTCAAATATTTTATCACAGCAATACAAAAGTAACTGCATTAGTAAGGATTCTCTTTCTAATCTATTTAAGTTTTCTAGCTGAAAAATAAATTACAGAAGTCTTGAATCCATCTGCTAAAAATAAAACAGTGTAACATCTTCTCATCCTTTGCCTAACAGCAGCATAAGTGGAAACTTAACTCAGGTCCCCACACTACACGCCCACCCCTGAAACCCTTGGCATTTGCATAGCTGGGATTCATAGAAACAAGACCCATAGTTGTAGTTTAATGAACACAGCCAAAGATGAAGTTCTTACATTTGGGTTTATATACTTTTTAAATTTTTTTCTAATTAAATAGCAGCTATTAGCACCAAGTCTAAAAATAAGTTGAATGTAGGACAGATATTTGAGGCACGTTCAGCAATTTACTCATTAACAGTTTACTAAGGAAATAAATAGTGGTTTTTGTACTGTGTGAATGTTTTTGAACATTTTCTGTGTGAGAACACATACAGTGAATGAGTATTGTAGTAGACATACTTTACAAAAGAACATGGATACACAAGGACTGAGCCTCAAAAATATTGCTGATGGGTATGTGACCAAAATCCTCAAATACTGTTTCTTTAGGAATATATTAGAGATAGTGTGTATTAGAAAAAATTACTGTTCATATTTCCAAGACAAAAATAAAACCTCAAACTGTTAAAACAACAAAAACCAGAAAAACAAAACTGGGTTAACATTCATTTTAACCGCAGAGTCAGGCATAAATTGAAACTTCTGCTTCAAATTACTTCTCTTCTTTGTCTCAGGAGGGCACCATGGTTTGCACAAAGCTCCCAGGAGACCACAGCCTCTTCCAGAGACTCTTTGGCAGTTGGGAGCACACGTTGTAGGCATTTTACACTCATGTTTTTTCTCATCTCTAGGAGGGGGTGATGGCTGTATTTTACCTATGTTTTGATAGCCGACAACTGAACATCTCTATGATTTGCACTTGTTCCCTAGTCCTTCTGGACATCCCCATGGAAATCCAAATATCCAGCAACCCTCCCCTGCTCCCCATCCATGGGGGGGGCTGCGAGACCACCCCTGAGCAGCACTTTGGAACTGAGTGGCCCTGATGACAAGGCCAGTGAAAGGGCCTTCTCAGGGCTTTTCATCACTTTGCTATTCTAGTTCTTCTCCATTCTTGCAAATTCTCTGAGCCAGTAGTCTTCAAACAAAATGTTTTTCTGCCTGAGTGAGCTGGGATCATTTCTGATGCTTGTACCCAAAGACCTTAAGATATTCACTGGCTCATGGTGGCAATTCTGTTGCTGTCTGTTTTGTTTTAAAATTATTACACAAAAAATAATCAAGTACCTTTTGAGCACACGTTGTTATGAGCTTTGCCACCTGACTGGGTGCATGCTCTGTCTGCATGTGGAGTGGTTGTGAGATTTGACAACTTCCTCCTGTGATCTCTTTGTAGTGGGTCTGCTGGCTCTCCTGCATGGGTCTCACCTTGTAGTCAGCCTGTAGTCTGGGTAGCCATCCGCCATCCCATCTGTCCCCCATGTCCTTGGAAGGTTGATGAGGATCCGTTCCATGCATGTACAGCTAGGCTGTTATCCTAGTGGTTCAAAAACACTTCCTGGGTGTGTGGGGGGGGTCATTTTCTTGAACTATATTTTCTTGAATTCTTATGTCATCATCTGCCAGGATGCTGAGGCTTTAGTCACCTGACTCTACTGCCCATGGTACCAACTAGGGGCAGAGAGAAAGGGAGAGACAGGGAGGTTTGATTGATTGCCTCATCCCCTTGGAACCCCATCTCTCTGGACTGAAAAAGAGGGTTCACCTCTGTGGCCTCACAGCCTCCATCATTATTGCCAAGGTGTGGCAGGTGTGAGAAAACAGAGAGGGAGTAAGGACACAGCATCCCCTCTGAGTTTGGCAGTTCTCTTTTCTGTTTCTGGGCCAAGCATAGGAGGCTTTTTTGCTTGTTTATTTTGTTTTTGTTTTAGCTCTCTCTGATCACCCAGTGCTTACTCCCCAGTTGTTCAAACCTTAAGTTCATCCTGGGGAGTACCAGACAGGGAAAGCAAAACCCAAAAAGCCAATAAGCACTGCAGTTTGGTGATACCTAGAATTTTGGTCATCTTCTGTTTGTCCACTATCTTTTACCTTCTAGTACTCCGTGGTCCACAACACTCTGCCTAAGGTCTGTGGTGGGAAACTCTGTGAGCCTTTGCAAAGATACGATATTGCACCCTTGTGCCAGAGAGAAATGGAAAGATCCTTAAATATTAGATGATGTTTTTTACCCACTCATACTTTGTTTAATGATTCTGGCACCAGATGGATTCACATTTTATTGAAGTATTTAAAAATTGGCTGACTCAAATAACTACTGATGAACATTTCCTCTATTCCTCCTTTCAAACTTCATCGAAGGCTCTGGTTTGTGACTTCTGTTTTATGCTATTTATGTCACAGAACAATGAGGTTTTCCAATTTTTTTATTTTAAAAAGAAAAGATAAAATTACAACATTTACACCATTTCCCCTCCAATTCTTCCCCTTGCTCCCTCTCAAAATCGTGACCCCCTTTCCTTTAATCATTATTGCTACAATATATACATAAATGTCTAATTAAATACTACCAGTTCATTCCATTTAGGGTTAATTGTATATATATGATTTCAGGGCTGACAACAGATATTGGATAACCAATGAGGGAAGTCATCCCTGAGGAAGCCTTTCTCCTTTTCTCAGCAGTCCTGGACATACTATAGTTCTTTGTCTACTGGTGGGGCCTGTGGTAATATATTATTTATGATTTATTAAAGCTTGCCTGAGTATTCAGAAAGCAAAGTCAGCCACAAGCCATAAAAGCTCGGCATCTACTTTTAATGCCAGGACTCAGGATTAAGAGGTAGATGGATCGCTGTCATTTCAAGGCCACACTGACTACATGGAATTGATTCAGTGCTAAGAGAAACAGCTCACACAAAGATGATCTCAGCACTTGGCATCGAATGCCTTTAATCCCTGCACTAGAGAGGTATAAAAGATAGGAGTAGTGTCTTCAGTAGTCAGTATCAGGCATTGAGTCTCTAGTCACATTGAGAAGAGCATAGCAATCTGAGTGAATCTGAAGAGCAGTTTGAGGATCGCCCCTTTGGTCTGAGCTGAGATAGAGGTAAGAACTAGTGACTGGATGCTTTGCTTTCTGATCTTCAGGCAAGTTCTAATAAATCATAAATAATATACCACCACAGGGCCTTATGAGACTCCCCCTCCTGTGTTAGCCTGTTTACTGGTGGTGAGATTCTTCAGGTCTTAGAATAAAGCAATTTGAAGAGGCCACAAGACTGTCATTTGTAGATAAAAGTTGAGCTGACAGGAGTTCATGGATAGGAAGTCTCAGTCAACAGATACTGTCTTTGTTTCTTCTAAGTGCTCACAAATGAGGAAAACCAGTCAGTGGCAAGCTCCTGAACTTTGGTGTTTGGGACTTGAGTCAGTGAAAAGAGAACTGGAACTAGGTTCCAGAGGGTCAGTTGTTCTATATCAGGGCTCATGAGTCAAAATAGTCAATCTACCTACTATCTGAAACTAAATATATGAAGCAGTAATGTAATAAATATGTAGTTAAGTAACATTTTATTGAAACAGAGGCACACTTTTTTCTTTACATATTGCATATGAATATTTTCCTGATATAGCAGGGTAGTTTACTAGTTGCACCCAAAACTGACACAAGAAATCTAAAATGATTTCTATATGAGTCAGTATAGAAAACTTCTGTGGCCAGGCATTGGTGGCGCATGCCTTTAATCCCAACACTTGGGAGGCAGAGGAAAGAGGATCTCTGTGTGTTTGAGACCAGCCTGGTCTACAAGAGCTAGTTCCAGGACAGCCTCCAAAGCCACAGAGAAACCCTGTCTTCGAAAAACAAAACAAAAACAAAAACCAAACAAACAAACAAAAACTTGTGTGGCTGCTCTTGGCCACCACTAAGTCCAAGCCTGGAGATTTGGATGAACAAGACTGGTTCACTTTCTGAGAGAATGTCTCTCATCTTTATTGTGGAGCAGCCTTATATACAAACTTACAAAAAGCCCAGGTCAAAGGGTTCACAACAGGATATTGATACTAGTGGGGTGAGGTCAGGAAAACAGGAGGTACCTGTGGTTATGCTGGAAAACAACTCTTAGAGACCCTGTGGGGGCTGGGTCCCAACAAACTTTTCTGCAGAAAATTCAAAATAATCAACAACAAAGACCACCCTGGAATTGATAACCAATAGAGCTAATGTTGACGGATGTAAGAGTGACATACAAAAGACTGTCATGTTCCTATATTACAGAAATAATCAAGTGGAATTAGAAATTAAAACAAAATACCATTTGTATTGGTACCCTGTGACATAGAATACTTCAGTGCAAATCTTGAAAAACACACAAGATCTGTATGGGAAAACTGTAAGCTCTAATGAAAAAAAATCAGGGAACTAAATAAATGAAGAGATAATCCACAAAGAGATATTTCATGACTAGGAAAAAAATATCCATCGGTCTCTGAAGACCCAGGGACCCTGACTCTGCTGAGATCACTGGACTATTCTGGCCCCTGCAGAGTGTAGAGATGAGCTGCTTCGGCCCCTGCCTTGGACCTAACTTCGGCCTGCCCACTCTGGGAAATCCCACTCTGGGGTCTGCAGGGAGACTGAATGGGTCCCTGAGGATCCAGGGATCCTGACTCTGCTGAGATCACTGGGCTACTCCACCCCCAGGCAGTGCAGAGAGTGCAGAGGTGAGCTGCTTTGGCCCCTGACTTGGGCTCAACTTCTGCCTGCCCACTCTGGGAACTCCTGCCCAGGGATCTGTAGGCAGGTCGACTCAGCCTCTGAGGACCAAGTAACCCAGAGTCTGCTGACATCTCTGTGCTAGTCCTGCTCTTGCCCACCTGGAGAGCGAGTGCCTCAGACCTGCCTGCACCCACCTTGAGACCCATAAGAGTATCAGAGCCAACTGCACATACCTGAAGATAATCCCAGACCCATACACACCAGGAAAGGAAGACACACCACCTGTACCCACTGGAAGAAGAGATGGGAAGACGACAATATAAGAACACATCCAACAACACGAAAACCAATATGACACCACCAGAGTCTAGGGACTCCACACTAGCAAGGCATGAACATCCCAAGACAGATGAAGCAGAAGAGAGCAATCTTAAAACAACTTCATGCAGATGATAGAGACCCTAAGAGGAAATGAGAAAATCCTTCAGAGAAATGGAAGAAAAGATGAACCAAAAGATGCAAGATATCAAGAAAAGCCAAGAAAATACAATTAAATGGCTGAAGGAAACAGTTCAGGACATGAAAACTGAAATAGAGATGATAAAGAAAACACAAACTGAGGGAATGCTGGAAGTGGAAAAGCTGGGTAAATGATCAGGAACCACAGATGCAAACATAACCAACAAAATACAAGAGATGGAAGACAGAATCTCAGACGCTGAAGATAAACTAGAGGAAATAAATTCATCAAGCAAAGAAAATCTTAAGACCAACAAATTCTTAACACAAAATATCCAGGAAATATGGGACATCATTAAAAGACCAAACCTAAGGATAATAGGTATAGAAGAAGGGGAAGAAACCCAACTCAAAGGTGCAGAAAACATATTCAACAAAATCATAGAAGAAAACTTTCCCAACCGAAAGAAAGACATGCCAATGAAAGTACAAGAAGCCTACAGAACACCAAATAGAGTGGACCACAAAAGAAAGTCCCCTTGTCACATAATAATTAAAACACCAAACATATAGAATAAAGAAAGAATATTAAGAGCATCAAGGGAAAAAGGCCAAGTAACATATAAAGGCAAACCTATCAGAATTACACCGGACTTCTCCATGGAAACCCTGAAAGCCAGAAGGACCTGGATAGATATTCAACCAACTCTGAGAGAACACGGATGCCATACCAGACTACTATACCCAGCAAAGCTTTCGATCACTATAAATGGAGAAAACAAGATAGAATGGAATATTAACCAGAGATCAAAATAGATATCTATGAAATCATGAAAAGATATACAGGAGGTTTGGAGGTGCTCTACTGAAAGTCAGCTGGAGGAGGCCACACTCTGTATAACCCTGGCTACATGACATTCTGGGAAAAATGTGGAACTATGGAAAGGCAGTAAATAGGTCAAATGCTTGAGAGAAGGGTGAGGGTTGGAGGAAGGGAGGGAGGAAGGGAGGGTGGGAGGGCGTTCTCTCTCTCTCTCTCTCTCTCTCTCTCTCTATATATATATATATATATATATATATATATATAGTGGACCACAAAAAAAGTCCCCTTGTCACATAATAATTAAAACACCAAACATATAGAATAAAGAAAGAATATTAAGAGCATCAAGGGAAAAAGGCCAAGTAACATATAAAGGCAAACCTATCAGAATATATATATATATATATATATATATATATATATAGAGAGAGAGAGAGAGAGAGAGAGAGAAAGAGAGAGAGAGAGAGAGAGCGCACAACGAGGAAATTTTTAAAGTTAAATGAGTATTTTAAGTTGACAACAAACTTGGGAGGAGGCAAAGCTGCATACATTCCTTAATTTCACACATGCATATATACTGCTCGTGGAAGAGAAAATCCCCTGAATGGCAGGCACTGTTGTGGTTAGTAGGTGTTGTTCCACACTTATCCAAACACATGCAATCAACAAGCACCCCAGGAACAAGCCTCGAGGTAGACTCAACTGTGGGTGATGATCAATGAGAGTTCATACACACATGCATATTTGAGTGTGGGTTTTCTCATGTAAATCTGTGTGTCAGCTGAGTTCACAGCTCAGCTAAAGAGCATAGAAGGCTGGGGAAATCATTTTCCGCTCCCCTGTGCAGCTCTAAAAACAACTCTTTAAAGATTACAGATTCCTATTTTAGATCTTCCTCTTTTTTTTCCATCTTCGGGGATGTCAGTTTTATGAAAAGAAAGTTTTAGATAGTTTGTCAGGTTCTTCCTGACATGCTCTGACTCTGCCACTACTGTCACAGTCCAACTCATCTGTGCCCTGACAGCAACCAACTTGTTAACTGTAACCATTAGCTATGGAAAGTTACAAACATATAGAAACGTTAAGAGAAGAGCTGAATAAACCCTCAGGGATTTCACACCTAAATTCAACACATATGAACTCAAGGCCAGACTTGTTTCAACCTTACGGTCCCACGTCTCAAGCACTGTCTATCGCCCATTGCTACCTGACTCAGATCTCATCATCAGGCCACCATAAATACAGTATATATCTCTCTCCAAGAGATGATGGCTCCTGTGTGTGTGTTGTTGCTGCTGCTGCACCTGTGCCTACATGTTCATGTGTGTGCACCTCTGTACATGTTCATGTGGAGGCTAAAGGAGGTTGATGTCTTCCTCAATTACTCCACAACTTAACTTATGAAACTCATTGTCTCAATGAACTAGAGCCCACTGATCGCTAGACGAGCTGGTCAGTGAGCTTCATCGCTTCTCTCTGCTCTACTCTAGTGCTGGGGCTACAGACACTGTGCCACCACATCTGGCTTTTATTGGGTTCTGAGCATATAAACTCAGGTCTTGTGCAGGCAACCACAGCTGCTGTGAGTTTGTGAGTACAGAGGTCCCGTCATGTCCAGAAGACACTGTTTTGCCCCAGTCTTCTCCAACCTCCGGCTCTTGAGATCTTCCCATCCCCTCTCTCATGATATTCCCTAAACACTGTGGAGAGGGACTATGAAATAGATGTCCTGTTTATGGCCCAGCATTCCATAGACAGTCATTCTCTGTACTCTGTCGGTTGTAAGTCTCCAGAGTGACAACTGTCCATTGCACAAATGTGGCTGCTCTTGGTCACTAAGTCCGAGTATTGGGCGAAAGCCTGGAAATTTGGATGAAACACAAGACTCCTGGTCAAAGGATTCACAACAGGATATTGATCCCAGTGGGGTGAGGTCAGGAAAACAGGAGGTACCTGTGGTTATGCTGGAAAACAACTCTTAGAGACCCCATGGGGGCTGGGTTCCAACATCTCCCCCTTCTTTATATATAACAAAACAGTTATCAAGGAAGAACTATAAGATTTTAACCATTCTATCTTAGTGTGTTACTATATTTATCTATCTTCAACGCCATCAAAGACCATAGAAGGATAATATATAAACTCTAGAACTGACAGAGACATCTTGCTTCCTAGACAGTCACCCAAAGTTTCTTGGTAACCTTGGGACATCCATCTTTAGCCTATAGGCCACTTCTCAGCAAAGCAAGAAATTCTGAACTGTCCACCTGCACTGGCAGTCCGTCTGCCATCCCTTTTCTGTGTCCTGCAGAATGTCCGGCAGACTCCTTCATGAAGCAGAAACTCTTTAGGCATTTTCCTGTGGGTCCTGCATGTCCAGTTTATAAAGCAACAGTTAAACAGTTCAGACAAGAGTAGCTTCTTGCCCAAATGGCTGGTCTTGCCATGTCAAAGTCAAACTCTATAACGAGTTTCTTGGATGCCCATCTTCCTCTCAGATATAATTGGTGTGCCAGGGGCAATTGTGTCTCACTGTCAAGAAAAACCTAAACCATTTAAATGCCATATTTTCCATTGGTCTTTGAATGGTATGAGGAATATCTATACATCTAGAAAACCTAACTAGTATCAACGAATGAAGGTCCATTATAATACAAATATCAACAAATGAGGATCCATTCCAATACAAAGTATCATTTCTATATCATATTCCTTCTTTTTCCTTTTAAAAGTGATTGACTGTGACCACTACCATTTCTAACCAACCAAATTTAAATGAAAACAAATATTTGGATCACCTGGGCCACTGCTTCAGGGGGTCCTGCCCCATGAAACCAGACTACTCTGGAAGCCTGGTACCATACCAGTCCTTCACCCTCCATGGAAAAAAAAAAAGCAGAAATTTCCCTCCCAAGTAACCTGTACTTTAACAATTGTTGCTCCTTCCCCAGCAATTAAACGATTCAAAGACAACACAATAGCATAACGATCACACATTTACAATCACACTTCATATACACACATGTGTGGACACACCATACATACAGAAAATATATACATCTTTTGAACAAAATTCACAAAGGAGAGGAGGTGTTGGGGGATGGCCATCCTTACCATAGCTTGACATCTCTGGAGGGTCTTGAGGACTGCCGCATCTTTGTCCATACCTGTATGGTCTTTTGTAGGGCTTGGGTCTATTCTTTATCTACTTGAACATATTCTCCTTTTTCATCTGATGTGACAATGATGTGGATGGCTTGTGGTGAGGTCTCGGGGAGAGCGCCTGGAAGTCCAGAACTATGGAATTGGCATTGCCAGTACTCTTTTTTGGAGCTGGGTTGTTAGTGCCACTGGGTACAGGAGATGGAGACATTGGATTCTGCATAGGGACACAGTTCTCCTCACTGTCTTCAGAGTCTGTATTGGAGATGGAACGGCAGTACTGGGAGGAGCTGGGGTTAAAGGTGTGGTTGAACGTGGACCAAGACTTGATGACAAATGACTTGAAAGGGAGCTCATTGATGACAGTATTGTTATTCAGATCAAGGGGTACTGACTTTGCTTTTTGGCCAGGCTGAGGTGGATATTGACTGGGGGTCGCTTCCTCGGCTGGCAAAGTGATGGGGCATTGTGCTCATGGGGATGTCAGAACCTGGGTTTACCGGCATATAATTGAAATCAGAGCTGTCACTGTCTGATGGACCCACGGTAGTCTTTTCTAGAGATTTAGCAGACAAGCAGGCAGTTTCTTCACCTCGTGTTGGATACTTGTAGTCACTGACTGGAGGTCTTTGTTGAGGGCTGCCCCCGCAAGGTGTCTTGGGGTGTGGTGGGGGAGCTATGGCTGTTCCACGGGGAGGTCTCCAAATTCCCCACACAGGGTGCCTTGAATGTATACACATCCTCAATATCTGCCACAGACCCTGCTCGGAGCAGGGGCTGACTGGAGTTGTTTAATTCAGCTGGAGAAGGTGGAGACTATGACTGACTAAAGAAAGGTTTCTCAGGGTGTCAGTGCTCTCTTTAGTTTGGCTGAAGCCACAGATCTGACAGATGCTCTGGACCCACCTATTCCTGTCAGCATCTGTCTCAGCCACCAGGTAAAAGGTGCTCTCTTTGATAATGATATCAAACATAAACCTCTTGTGGAGCTCTTTTTTGTTGAAGGTCAGGGCTATATCCAACTGCGTACAGAAGTTTAGGTTGATGATCCCCAGGGGTTTCATGGAGTGTTTATTCTCATAGTATTCTAGAACATCTGGGTCACCACACATCTTACTGTAGATCCACAGGATGAACCAGCATTTCTTCCAAGCATAGTGCCCCAACTTTTTCTGAGGAGGTGATTTCTCCAGCCAGCCTGTGCACACCACATCAGTTTCATCTGACTGGAGCCCACAGCAGGCTCCACTGGACAAGGGCTCGGGCTGCTGGGTCAGCTGGCTGCTGGTGGGTAGCTCATGGAGGAGGAATTCCTCAGTGGCGGATTTCCCGTATTTCTTTAATAATTTTCTTAGCATTATTGCTTAATCCAAAGTTAAAATTAAATCTTACCAGTACCTTGTCTCTTTAAACTTTATCTGTGTGACTGACTGTAATCTCTATTCCAATCCAACTCTCTTAGGAGTTGAGGCACCCCTTTTCCAGTGCTTTTACAATCCAGCTCTCTCAGGAGTTGAGGCACCCCTTTTCCAGTGCCTTTCCAATCCAACTCTCTTTGGAGTTGAGGTATCTATTTTCCAGTGCCTTTACAATTCAACTCTCTTAGGAGTTGAGGTATCTATTTTCCAGTGCCTTTACAATCCAACTCTCTCAGGAGTTGAGGTACCTATTTTCTAGTACCTTTTGCAATCCACCCTCACAATTCCTTACTTGCTTTCCAGCCTTCTGAGGGTGATCTCTCAGGGTCTCCTTTCTTTCCTGATCTCGGTGAAACCTCCATTTGTGGCTGCTCTTGGCCACTAAGTCCGAGTATTGGGCGAAAGCCTGGAGATTTGGATGAACCACAAGATGCCTGGTTCAGTTTCTGAGAGAATGTCCCTCACTTTAATTGTGAAGCAGCCTTGTATACAAACTTCCAAAATCCCAGGTCAAAGGGTTCACATCACACAAAGAAGCTTCTTTGATGAGGACTAAGAGCTCTACTAATCATCTATTCATTTAAAAGGCAGTTTGAACTATATCCATTTAGCAAAATATTAGTAGTGGATTCACTCCTATGGCCTATAGTCAAGGATCTTACAATGCAAAGCATGAGTTTACTCCTGTAGAGCGGGCCTTAAATCTAATCAGAAAGTTGTTGGTTACTCATATAGCATTCATACCACTATAGAATCTACAGGCATATCTTTTTGGTGTTTATTGTTTATTTGTATAGGTATTTTTGAAGAGAACCCTGATATTTACTTTTATTGCATAGTTTTTATTGCACATTTTTTTACTGTTATGCTTTAAGGTTCTTTATACATTTTGGATTCATATATCAGATATGATTTGAGAATATTTTTCCCTATTTCTATGGATTTATATCACTTTCATGATGTGTGTTAAGATTTTATTTTATTTGTTTTTTCCATTTTTTATTTTGTGTATACATTAGTATTTTAATCTGTAAGTATTTAAGTATTGGGGCTGGAGAGATGAATCAACACTTAAGAGCACTGGCTGCTCTTCTAGAGGACCAGGGTTCAATTACCAGCACCCACATGGCAGCTCACAACTGTCAGTAATCCAGCTCAAAGTGATTTGACAGCCTCATATAGACATAAATGCAGGAAAAACATCAATGCACACAAAATAAATTTTTCTTTTTTTATTTAGAAACAATCATTTTGCATATCAATCTCCCCATTCCCTCTCCCTCCCAGCCTTGCATGTTCCCTACCAACCCCCCACCTGCTCCCCAAGTATGGTGAAGCCTTCCATGGGACAATCATTAAAGTCTGTTACATCATTTGGGGGAGGGCCTACATCATTTGTATCTGGGCTGAAATAGTATCCCTCCATAGAGAATGGGCTCCCAAAGTCTATTTGTGCACTAGGGATAAATACTGGTTCTGTTAGAGATCCCATAGACTGCCCAGGCCTCCTAACTGGCACTCACACTCAGAGTATTTGGTTAAGTCCAATGCTAGTTCCCTAGATTTACGACTGGCATCCATGTGCTCTCACTAGGTCAGGTCAGCTGGTTCTGTAGGTTTCTCCAGCATGGTCTTGACTCCTTTTGCTCATCCCTCCTCCTTCTCTACAACTGGATTCCATGAGTAATGCTCAGTGATTAGCTGTGGGTGCCTGCTTCTGCTTCCATCAGCTACTGGATGAAGGCTCCAGGATGGCAATTAGGAGGGATAGCTCAGCCATTAAAGGCTAGGCTCACAACCAAAATAAAATAAAATTTAAGAAACAAAATATTAAAATATTGACAAACTAGAATTCACACTTTAAATTATTTTAAAAGTGTGTGTGTGTGTGTGTGTGTGTGTGTGTGTGTGTGTGTGTGTGTTAGAAAGCAACTTGTGGAGTTGGCTCTCTCCTTTTTTCTACCTTTATGTAGGTTTGAGGATTCAAATCATGTCTCTTAAGAGGCCCGTTACCAGCTGAGCCATCTCTCTAGCTCTATGTTTTCCTTTTGTTTGTTTGTTTGTTTTTTGGTCTCATTTTAAAGTTATTGCTTAACCTTAGGTCATAAAACCAATACTTTAATGTTGAACTTTTCCTTTGGGGTGTCACAGATACCTGCTTTTGATTGGTTTTGTTTTTACATTTGGTTAAAGAATCTTAACTAGGTCTTCAGATGGTATCTGGTGTTAAGTTTCCTTATGTGAGACTCCCCTTACTGACTCAGTAAATCCCAATTTTACTGATTACCCCCAAGATAGCATCCAGCATGTTTCTCTTCTCCTGGGTTTTCCAGTAGGCAGATCCTTAAGGCTAGATCAGATTCCAGTTCCATATTTTATAAGATCGTTTCCTGGGTCACAGTGCTGTGTACTTCCTGCTATGTCCTATCAGGAGGTCTACACTGGCTGGGTGTCTCCTCTGGCACCATGTCAAGATTGATCCCTGAGTTCAGATGGTGTTAGCTCAACCCATCCATTACATCTATATTTAAGTAATGGTTTAGGAAAGTTATTGATTACTATTGCCATATTTTTACTACATTAGAGATTGTAAAATATAGACAGCCACATTGTTTTTACATTAGGGGTTGTAAAATTTAGACAACCAATCTGATCACCAATATTTAAACTTCCCAGGGGATTATTAAACAAAACCCTGGAGGAGATGCTGCCTCTGCATTGTGTTTATCCCTCCTATGTGCTCTCATTTTAAGCTCATTACAATTTTTTTTTTTTAATTTAAGCTGAAGCTCAGATCAATGGGTTCATATTTGTGGAATTGACTTCCTGTTTACTCCAATCTGGGCCATTCCCCCTAGGGAATAGTACTTTTCTGACATTATTTACACTGAAGGTCTGGGCTTTTTACATCTCAATTTTCTTTCCTGCTTCAGATATCTTACTTTCCTTAATTTCCATGTTTTCTTTTACCCTCTTACAATAAACATGTCTTTCATAATGACTGTTCTAAAGTCAGAATGAAATACAACAAGCTTTTCAATATCATGTAAAAACTTAATCTTGAGAGTGGGCACATGAATGGGAAACCCCACAGGATTTTCTGAACCTAACAAATGAATCCCTGAAGACTTATTTTTAAAAGATGGGATCTCACTATATAGCTCTAGCTCTGAGTAACCTGGAACTCATTATGTAGGTCAGGTTGGCTAGAAGTCACAGAGATCTGCTGGCCTCTGCCTCCTGAGTGCTGGAATTAAAGATGTGTATCACCACGTCTGGCTCCTAGAGACTTTGAAAGGCCATGTTTTTCCTTGAAGAAAAGAATTAATTTCATGTCTTTTCTGCCTTTGAAAAACATGGTGTCTAATCTGCACCTGTGTGACTGTTCTTGGGTGGGAGGCCTGCTGCTTAGATGTTCCTTCACAAAAACCTCTTTTATGCCCTAGCCTCATAGGGCTGAGTGATAGACCTAAGTTTGTTTGCTTTTTTTATGACGAGAAGTTAGAGTTTATTAAGGAAAGATTTTAACATAAACTTAAGCAGATGTATTACAAGAGTCACAGGGAGATGCTCAGAGGAAGGAGACTACACACGGAAGACACAGCTGCAGGCTGCACAACACAGTCACTTTTGTGACATTTAACTTATGTACATCTTAAACGGGGCAACCATTCATCTTCATATCATGTATAGGACATGATAGAACTGAGACTTCTTTATCCATCATTAGTGTAACACTTTAAACTAACTTATTAGTTAATGATTACTGTTAGCTAAAAGCCTGAAGGAACAGGAGTTGAGCAGTTACTTTTCTGTCGCTGAGATAAAGCACTCTGGCCAAGGTGGTGACCAGAGAGCTAAGAGCCCATCACGGGCAGGGAGGCAGTGAGCAGCAGGCATGGGAGCTGCAACAGAAAGCCAAGAACTCACACCACGGGAGGAAAGATCACAAACTAGAAAGTGGGGTGAGACTGAGATCTCATAGCCTATACCCCACCCCCAGTGATGGAACCCCTCCAAACATCACCACCAACTGGGCACCAATATTCGGATACGAGAGCCATTGGGGAACACTTCTCATTCAAACCACAAGTAGTTTCAGCAGCATAAAGGGCCATGTTCTGGAGTGCTAGTGTTTGCCAAAGTGGAATAACCCAGGATCACACAAGCCAGGCATCTTTTTTATTATGAGAACTGTTAACTCCCTTCATCTGAATTCCAACCAAGGTGGGGAGGCAGGGAGCACGAAGAAGAGCATGCCCTGGTTTTTATTTTATTCTTTTAATATTTATTTATTTACTTTTAAATTTTATTTATTTATTTAATTAATTAATTTATTTTTGGTTTCTCGAGACAGGGTTTCTCTGTGTAGCTTTGGAGCCTATCCTGGCACTCACTCTGGAGACCAGGCTGGCCTCGAACTCACAGAAATCTGCCTGCCTCTGCCTCTGCAGATTAGTGCTGGGATTAAAGGCGGGCACCAAAAATGCCCGGCTTTATTTATTTTGAGACAAGATTTCTCTGTGTACCCCTGGCTGTTCTGGAACACACTCTCTCTGTCTCTCTCTCTCTCTGTAGACTAGACTGGCCTTGAACTCAGAGATCCAGTAGCTTGCCTCTGCTTCTTGAGTGCTGGGATTAAAGGCATGTACTCCCACACCCAGCTCTTTTTAAAAGTGTACTTAGAAGTTTCATATACCACTTTCTCTTTGCGTTTGCCAGAATTAGTCGAATACCCCACTCAGCTGTAAAGGAAAATGAGAAATAGCTTTAGTTCATCCAACCAGAAGGTCAGTTAAAAAATTATGGGTTTTATTACTATGGAAGGAGAAAAATGTGAGTTTCAGGAGACAACTGATCAGATAATAATACAATTAACAATAAATATCAGCTATAAATAAACATCAGGGCAGCAAACAAGAAACTATGGGAATTCAGTTCTCTAGTTGAAAACAAGGTACTTGGGCTGAGGGTGTCCCTCAGGATCATCCTTGCCTAGCAAGTACAAGACACTGGGCTCAGTCCCCAGCATGGCAAAACCAAGAAAACACAAAGCAGCTTTAGTTGGCATATTACTTTATTAAGATTATTTCACATAGGGTTGACCGTCCTTCCCAGCATTACATCAAGCTGAAGTTTCTTGTGCATTCTACCAAAATGATGCTCTTTCTAGGGCTCCTTTGGTGAAATTTGAAAACCCACATTTGGTGAAAACTAAATTATTGTGGCTACTGTGTCTCTATTTCAGTGTGTTCCATTTTTAGGGGAAAAAAGGTTCTAAAATAGTTTCATGTGTATTACATTTTTAAGGTTGTAGTAAATGAGTCCTCATTGAATCCGTTTGGTGCCTGGGTTTGATGGCTTTGGTTTTTGATTTGGTCATGTGGGAGAGGAATGGCTTGAAATCATTTATTTACTTTCTGCTTTATATAAAGCACGCTATGTTCCCAAGCTCCAATTTTGTAGAAGAAATCCCCACTTCCAAACAGCATATTGTCCAAAGTGGTCACCCCAGCTCTCCCCTCTGGGTAACTGTGGCTGACTCACTGAGCACTGGAAAAACTCCACCTTCCACAAACATTTTGAATTCTGGAGACATTAGGACAAGCTTCCTGTCTGGTCAGCCTGTGGCTAAGAATCAAATGAAAAATGTGGTTTACCTCTCTCTGGGTATGGTATGCAGCACGGAACTCACTGTGGCAGAGTCTAGGTGTTCCCTGTGTGGGTGATAGGCAAGAACTCAGGAATCCCTTCAGTCATCCTGAGCCTTCCCGATGGTGAAGAACTAAAGGTTATTTCCCAGCATTCCCTTGGTCAGCCTTGAGTCCAGGTCCGTCCAAAACACACAGACAAGATGAGCGTGACGAATTTGTATTGTTTTCCTCTAGGATTTAGTTTTTGATGAAAAACAAAACAAAATAGACAAACAAACAAAAAACAACAAAAAGACTTCCTCCGGGAATTGGAAGAATGACTCAGCCTGTGGTGGTTAGAAGCTTATGTTGGCCTTCCAGAGGACATGAGTTTGGTCCCAGCAACCCTACTGGACAACTCACAAATGCCTATAACACCAGCTTCAGATCTGATCCTCTCTGGCCTCTTTGGGCACCTGCACTCATGTGTACATACCACACACACATGCACATCATTAAAAATAAAATAAATCTTAAAGCAAAACCAAAAATACTTTTTCCTGTATTTGCCTTGCATGTTCCCTTCCTCTTCAACAGGTTCCTTCACACAGTCTTACTACGTTCGTTCTCCATCTTTTTTTGTTATCATTTTTTAATTTTAACCACCCCCCCAAACACACACACACACACACACGCACGCACGCACGCGCACACACCTACCTCAGCTGCTGTGAATGCTGGCTTTCCATTTGCTATGCTCTGTTCTGGAATGACCAGATGCTCTGTCAGCCACATGCATATCTTTCCATTTTGATAAGAGCTGTTTATATCTTTGCCACATTTATAAGGTCCTGGATGAAGGTTAAAACCCAAGTCCAGGCAACCAAACTTTGGTTGCCACTTGTTATCATAATACACATGAAATAAAAATGCACCCTCAGTTCTTTGATTCAAGGTTTTTTCCACCCTTTTTTTAAAAGCTGCTGTTGTAGGCTCTTGGTGGCACAGTAATGACTCTTTCCTCAAGCTTTTCGCCTTTTAGCTTTGGGGCAGGGACATGGACTGTGTGTTTCAAGAAGATCTTAGCAAATCTGCAATAACACAGTAGCTAAGGAATAGTGACAATGAGGGCACAGTAAAGTCCACGGACAACTTAGAGTTCTTACCCATGTAAAACCTTTCCAGACAAAATGAAATTAAAATTTCTAAGTATGATACTAATTTTCTTTTTTTTAAAAGATTTTCTTCCATTTTATTATATGTATATGGGTGTTTTCCTGCCTGTATATCTGTGCACCATGTCCATGAAGTACCTGCAGAGGCAGAAGAGGACAACCAATCCCCTGAAACTAGAGTTAGGAAGGTTGTGAGCCATTATGTGGGTGGTAGGAACCAAACCTAGGTCCTCTGGAAGAGCAACCAGTGCTGTTAATTGCTGAGCCATCTCTCCAGCCTGGATACTAATTTTCAAAGTAACTTAATCCTACCTGATTTTCACCCACTTGAGCCTGACCCATTCCTGTTATTTATTTTTTTTCTTTTTTCTCTTTTTTTCTTTTGGTTTTTCGAGACAGGGTTTCTCTGTGTAGCTTTGGAACCTATCCTGGCACTCGCTCTGGAGACCAGGCTGGCCTCGAACTCACAGAGATCTGCCTGCCTCTGCCTCCTGAGTGCTGGGATTAAAGGTGTGAGCCACCAACGCCCAGCTATTTTCTAAAATTACAAAATATAGTAGCATGCAATTAACCATATTTCTCATTTTTTAAATCTTAATTATTTTTAAATTTAAAGTGCACTTTAACTACCTTCCGTTGCTAGGCAAGTATCACAACCCACTCTCTCCAGAGCACTTTTTATTATGCATTCTGAAGTTATACCCATCATATAGTAACTCCCAACTCCCCTGCCCCACATCTTGGTAACCATCCTTAGGTCTTTACCAAGCTGATGTCTTAGATTGTCAAGTTTGGAAGCAAGTGCCTTTACCTATTGAGCCATCACCTACTTTTATTTTAAATCAATGTATAAATGTTATTCAGTGCTAAGAAACAATTTACCCAAGATTTGAGATTAATTTCGAAAGCCTTAAAAACACAGTAATTTAATGATAGTTATAAGTTGGAAAAATAAAAACAAAACGATAGCAATTAAAAGCAGCTAGGTTCATCAGAGGGGACTAGAGCATGCAAATAAATAATGCACAGAAGAGCGGGACTAAGTTCTCTTTCCCTTCTTGGACACATGCTATGGGCACACCCCCAAAACCCTGGGATCCCAGTGTCCCTGGAAAGGCTCAGGGTGACTGACACTCGGCAGAGCCCCGTGTGCTCTCTCCAGAGATCTTTTCCCAGGAACGAGGCAACCACAGATGGGAGTCAGTTCATCATAGCTGGATGCTCTGTGGACTTCTCTGGAGTGAATCACTAAGTTGGACTTCATGAATGCTACCCTGAGAAAAGTGGGCAAAGCTCTCTTTGAATTAGAATGCAAACCAGATAGATCTGGAACACATCTCATGTCCCTTTGAGAGGCAGAAGGCTGTCTGTGGAGGAGGCGGGATCTGCGGTGTGGTGGGCTTGCTTCCCACAGCTGGGAGCTGACTTTTCTGGGAAATGAGAGAACTTATTTGTTCAGACTTCAAACCCACTTTTCACAAGCTTGTAGGTTAGGCTCCACGTGGCCTGTTTTCAGGTTCTAGGTTTCATTCTTATGGACAAATATGACTTCCAGCCTCTGAACCTGGAGGAAGGATAGCAAAGGACATACGGAGGCCTGGATTCTTGTTTTGTTTTTAAATCACATCAGGCTTCTTACACATTAAATGACTCTTCCAAAACCGAGTTTGATGGGTTAATGTAAATGATCTTAAAACATGTGGATTAAATTTTCCAAGAAGCACACACATGGATTTAACCATCAGAAGGAAGATCAAGATTGTGGTAATGTTAGTTTTGAGCTTTCCCAGACTCCACATGCTCTTCTGTTCCTAGTACATGGTAGGATTCCAGAATCAGACTCTTTTATGTATTTATTTATTTGTTTATTTGCTTGTTTATTTATTTGCAAAGGTGACTCAGGGGATGATTGATTGAACAGTTAGTTCTCCGAGAAATGTGCCTTTCCCAGGAGCTGAGTTAGGCAGCTCACACTTAAAAACCCCATTTTTAGCTTTAATTATTCAGGCTGTGCCTCTGTAACACCAGTTTACCAGGGGGCCTAACTGTGCCGACTCATATTGTCAGCTGGAATATCACTGTAACAAGCATCAACAGTTCTATCCACATCATCACTCCCCACCCAAAGAAGGAGTAACACACTCTCTCTGGCTTTGCTTACACAAAACACAGAAGAGGGTACTCTACAGGAAAGATCAGAGGTACTACAATCAGAGTGGGTCCAAATCTCACTACTCTCTCTTACTGATTTTTCTCTTATAGATTTTACCCTTTCTCTCCCCCTCCCCATCCCTTTTCTGATGTGAGTGTGCTATGTGTGTGAATAAGCATGTGTGCTCAGATGCCTGTGTATAGTGGGAAATTACCAATATGGAGTCAGGTAGAAATATAAGGGTATTTAATAGGGAAAAGCCTTACTTACAGAGCGACCTAGCCAGCCGTCGTGGCAGAGGTCTGTACGAAAGCCTGAAAGAGAATATGCAGTCACACTACGTCACCCTGACCACGCCCTCGCAGGTGTGGTCAGGCACACCTGTAGCCAGCCCCTAAGTAGGCGTGACTACAGCTTACCCTACACCTGTGGGTACATGCATGTGTTCCTGTGTGTGGAGGCTTGAAGGTGCTCTCTGGAATCTTCCTTTGTAGCTCTTCCACCTTCTTTGAGGATGAGTCTCACAACAAAACTCAGAGCTCACCCATCACTTGTCTCCCTAGCCAGCTTGCACTAAGGATTCCCAATTGTCTCCACCTGCTGAGCCATCTCTGCTGCCCTCACTAAAAACAAACAAACAAAGACACTCTCTACTCTTCTCTCTGCTTGTTCTTCTCTTCTCCCACCTATGCCCTCTCTCTGCCTCTCTATGGTGACCGGCCATGGCAGTCAGCCATTACCCCTGCTCCTCTTCTCTCTTAGTCTCCCCACTCTATTGGGCCTATAATAAACTGCTTAATATGTCTAAACAAGCAAACAAACAAACAAACCCTGTGGCTGCTCTTGGCCACTAAGTCCGAGGATTGGGCAAAAGCCTGGAGATTTGGATGAACCACAAGACTCCTGGTCCTTTTCTGAGAGAATGTCTCCCACCTTTATTGTGGAACAGCCTTATATACAAACTTACAAAAACCCCAGGTCAGAGGGTTCACAACAGGATATTGATCCCAGTGGGGGGAGGTCAGGAAAACAGGAGGTACCTGTGGTTATGCTGGAAAACAACTCTTAGAGACCCCATGGGGGCTGGGTTCCAACATCTCCCCCTTCCAGTTATCAAGGAAGAACTATAAGAATTCAACCATTATATCTTATAATTATCTATCTTCAATGCCATCAAAGACCATAGAAGGATAATATATAATCTCTAGAACTGACAGAGACACCTTGCTTCCTAGACAGTCACCCAAAGTTTCTTGGTAACCGTGGGGCATCCATCTTTAACCTACAGGCCACAATGTGTCTGGCAGACTTCTCAGCAAAGCAGGAAATTCTAAACTGTCCACCTGCATTGGCAGTTTGTCATCTTTTTTTCTGTGTCCTGTAGTATGTCTGGCAGACTCTTTCATGAAGCAGGAAATTCTAAACTGTCCTGCATTGGCAGTTTGTACTCCTCCATGAAGCAGGAACCCTGTAGGCATTTTCCTGTGGGTCCTGCATGTCCAGTTTATAAAGCAACAGTTAAACAGTTCAGGCAAGAGTAGCTTCTTGCCCAAATGGCTGGTCTTGCCATGTCAAAGTCAAACTCTATAACGAGTTTCTTGGATGCCCATCTTTCTCTCAGATATAATTGGTGTGCCAGGAGCAGTTGTGTCTCACTGTCAAGAAAACCCTAAACCATTTAAATGCCATTTTCCATAGGTCTTTGAATGGTATGAAGAATATCTGTATATCTAGAAAACCTAACTAATATCAACAAATGAAGATCCATTCCAATACAAAGTATCACCAAATGAGGATTCATTCCAATACAAAGTATCATTTCTTTTTTTTTCTTTTTTTATTAAATTATTAATATTTTCACATATACTTTCCCTCTCCCTCTCCCTCCCCCCACTCCCATTCACAAAGTATCATTTCTATATCATATTCCTCCTTTTTCCTTTTAAAAGTGATTGTGACCACTACCATTTCTAACTGACCAAATTTAAGTGCAAACAAATATTTGGATCACCTGGGACACTGCTTCAGGGGGTCCTGCACCATGAAACCATACCACTTTGGAAGGAATCCACAGCTGTTCACCCTCCATGGAAATAAAAGCAGAAATTTCCTTCCCACATAACCTGTACTTTAACAACTGTTGCTCCTTCCCCAGCAATTAAAGGATTCAAAGACAACACAATAGCATTCTTTTGTTAACAATCACACATTTACAATCACATTTCATACATACATGTGTCCCGCGCGATAGCCTCGCCAGCAAGAACCACACATGACATTCGGATCCTTCTGCAGTAAAGCTTTAATGCGTCTTGAGAGGAGAGCATAAGCTTACCAGAGCGGAGACCCTGAGCCAAGAATCCCGTCCCCTAATAAAGGCTGGCAGCCACCGCCTGGGACGTGTCACCCTATGATTGGCTGCAGCTCATCAGGCCATGACGCCACGGAATAGGCAGAGATCAAGGAAGGAAAATTACCCAGCGCCTGCGCAATAATCTTGTTTACATTCAGTGCCTGCAGGCGCCATCATTGTAATGGAGAATGCAGGGACGGCTCCCTACATACATGTGTGGCCACACAATACATACAGAACATACATAAATCTTTTGAACAAAAGTCACAAAGGAGAGGAGGTGTCAGGGATGGCCATCCTTACCATAGCTTGGCATCTTTGGAGGGTCTTGAGGACTGCTGCATCTTTGTCCATTCCTGTATGGTCTTTTGTAGGGCCTGGGTCTTTTCTTTATCTCTTTGGACATATTCTTCTTTCTCATCCAATGCGACAGATGATGTGGATGGCTTGCGATGAGGGCTCTGGGAGACTGGCTGAAAGTACAGGGCTATGTAATTCACATTGCCAGTACTCTTTTTTGGAGCTTGACTGTTACTGCCACTGGATACAGTGGATGAAGACATTGGGCTCTGCATAGGGACATGATACTCCTGAGATGCACTGGTGGACAAGGCAGGCTGGATCTGTTTTGGCACAGGTAGCTGGCTAGAGTATGAAAGGGCTGAGGACTTTCTTGCTCAGAGCAAGTGATGACTGGAGCAGAAGAGTGGAGACTATGACTGACTGAAGAAAGGTTTCTCAGGGCATCAGTGCTCTCTTTAGTCTGACTGAAGCTGCAGATCTGGCAGATGCTCTGGACTCACCTATTCATGTGAGCCTCTGTTTCAGCCACCCAGTAGAAGGTGTGCTCATTGGTAATGATATCAAACATAAACGTCTTTTGGAGCTCTTGTTTGTTGAAGGTCAGGATTCTTCCAAGCATAGCGCCCCAAATTTTTCTCAGGAGGCAATTTCTCCAGCCAGCCTGTGCATAACACAACGTTGCTGGCTGACTAGAGCCCGAAACAGGCTGGAGTGGACAAAAGCACGGGCTGCTGGGTCAGCTGGCTGCTGGTGGGTAGCTCTGGAGGAGGGATTCCTCAGCATTTCTTTAATCCAAAATTAAAATTAAATCTTACCTTGTCTCTTTAAACTTTATCTGTGTGATTGACTGTGATCTCTATTCCAATCCAACTCTCTTAGGAGTTGAGGCACCTCTTCCAGTAACTTTCCAATCCAAGTCTCTCCAGAGTTGAGGTACCTATTTTCTAGTACCTTTTGCAATCCACCCTCACAACTCCTTACTTGCTTTCCAGCCTTCTGAGGGTGATCTCTCAGGGTCTCCTTTCTTTCCCGATCTCGGTGAAACCTCCATTTGTGGCTGCTCTTGGCCACTAAGTCCAAGGTTTGGGCGAAAGCCTGGAGATTTGGATGAGCCACAAGACTCCTGGTCCTTTTCTGAGAGAATGTCTCCCACCTTTATTGTGGAGCAGCCTTATATACAAACTTACAAAAACCCCAAGTCAGAGGGTTCACAACAGGATATTGATCCCAGTGGGGTGAGGTCAGGAAAACAGGAGGTACCTGTGGTTATGCTGGAAAACAACGCTTAAAGACCCCATGGGGGCTGGGTTCCAACAAAACCCTCATTATTATCATGAGAATAATGAGTGTGAAATATGTTAAGTACTCCAAAGAGAGCTTATGAACTGGAGTTGATAATGGTAAGTAGACCCTCATTTTAATTTCCTTCCTTCCTTCCTTCCTTCCTTTTTCTTTCTTTCTCTCTTTCTTTGTGGGCTATTCCTTGCTTTTGGAAGTTTTCATAATAATAGAAATGTACTCACTCTGCTTTCACTACCCAGTGGCGAAATGCAAGGGTACATAATGATTACCCTGAATACTTTTTAAAAAGCAAGTCCCCAGGCCCATGCCCCACACTTCCAATTTTCTGAGTCTTAGAGTGACACTGATGGGATCTACAGGTCAGATGAGTATTCCTGGTGATGCTGATGCAGACTGAAGCCTGTGCTTCATTCTAGTTGTTTCTTTTTGTTATCCTTGTAGAGGTCAAATCTGGAATATGTTCTTTCTGTGTCACTGAATAACATCCCTAAATGCCACAAAGAATGGTTCTTTAGACAAAGCCTTCTGCAAACACAGGAAATTGCCAGTCCTATGATGCATGGTCACATGGTTGCAGATACTAATGCCTTGAATTCATGGTGTTCTACTAACATACCACCACTTGATGATACATCAGGGTTGTATTATCAACAATATATAAGGAACACTCCACTATGCTGCTAACTTTGAAAGTGGTGCCTATGTTGGGAGGGAGCTGGCTACAGTCAGAGTTAGGAATTCCCAAGCCTTCATGATACATCAGCAAATGACCTCAGTTCTATTTTTCTTTGATAAATACACTGGAATGGGGTCAATTACTTTGACACTTGAAAGTAGTCATCCAGGACAGTGATTCTCAACATGTGATTAGGGCCAACAACAAGGAGAGGACTTGTCATCAGGGCAAATTCTCAGCCCTTCCCCTCCTCTGATCTACTGGATTAGGAAATCTGAGGGCAAAGTGGGGGCAATAGTATCTGTGTGCTTATGAATGTCATGGGTGACTCTGAGGTGTGTTCTAGTCTGATAAGATCTAACTTAGAAGAACAAAATTATGTTTGCAACAACTGTCTAATGAACAACATGTGAACACATGTGTAAGGTTTAGAACCATGTGTCCCAAGAGATGTTAAAATATATTTTTCAATAGTAGACATACAGAGACATGCTAGTCCATGCTAAAAGGCACTTTGGAAGTCCAGTAGAGACTCTGGTTTTAGGATTACCGATAAGAAAATAGGAAAGGATGATGAAAGGATTTGACCTTTCACTTAACACTTTTCTGAATTATCTGGCATATCTTCTTTTAAATATGTACATATCATCTTTTATTTGGAACTTTTAATTTATTAACAATGAAAAACAAATGAGAGGCAACTAAAAGAAAACAAAGATAAATTTTTTTTCTGATGGGGGTGGGACATTCAAAGAAAATAATTCCAAAGAAGAAGGAGATAGATTTATGTAAGAATGTCATTATTTTACAAATGAAAATACTATGAATATAAGCAAATGCCTGCAAAAAATGAGCAAAATTACTTGACAAATCACATAGTTCCTTGGCAAGATAAAGGGAGATTGGCAATAGATAGGAAAATGAAGACTATACTACAGGTAATTATAAAAGACAAGGGGAAATGTAAATCAAAGAAACTCTGAGATTCTATCTTACACCTATCAGAATGGCCAAGATCAAGAACACAAGTGACAGCTTGTGCTGGTGAGGATGTGGAGCAAAGGGAACATTCTTCCTTAGCCAGTGGGAGTGCAAATATATACAGCCACTATGGAAATCAATATGGTAGTTCCTTAGAAAATTGGAAATCACTCTACCCTCAAGACCCAGCTATACCACTTCTGGGCATATACCTAAAGGATGCTCTGTCCTTCCAAAAGGATATTTGCTCAACTATGCTCATAGTAGCTTTATTCATAATAACTGGAAACTGGAAACAACCTAGATATCCTTCAACCAAACATCTAATGAAGAAAAAAAAAACCAGTCATAAAAGAATTCTATAATCATGAACTTTCTTAGTAAATAATAAATGCATTGCACTTTCCAGTCTGTCTTGGGAGTCCAGCAGAGTCTCCATACTGAAGCCTAACAAAGATATTACAGAAAAGGCAATTACAGGCTAAGTCCTCTCATAAAAAGGAAAACAAAACAAAACAAAACAAAAACATGAACAAGAGATTAGTAACCAGAAGGTTACCATGTGACTGAAATGCTATCTGGGTTTCAACAAGTTTTTTAGAATTTGAAATTTGCAAATGTTAAGAACAAACAAAGACCCACCAGCAAATGGAGAGAATGGAAAGATTTATCATTGGGGCGGGGACACCAATAAATAGTAGTAAACCTGGCTGAAAGGGCCTTTCTTCATGCTGATGAACAGAGCTAATGTTTTGAAAAGTATCATTAAAAACATGTTGGTTGATCACTGGTCCTTCTAGGCCAGCATCTGGAAGGATTTTACAATCTCAAAGCCTAAGAAACTGACTGATTTGGAAAACAAAATTGGTCATCTCTTCTGTGCAGGGACAATGAGACCCAAGATGGACCTTAGCCTGGGATTCAGAAATGGAAGGCCTGTGCCCAGAGAGACCCATGGGCTATCTTTGGAGGGGGCACCATTTTCTGGAACTTTGTGTCCAAGTAGCCAGTGTTGCCCCTGTTTCTCATCTGTATCTTTTCCCTGTGCTCAGCAGAATAGAACACTTTCAAGAAACAACTGGGCAGGAAGTGAGGGAGGGCTGAATTTCATCCCGAGAGCGTTGATTCCCACAAGCAAAGAGCTGTGGTGGAAGCCATCAGGAAACCTTCAGGGTTGTAGTGCATTATGAACTCCATCTGTTTGAGCATCCAAAAGCCAGTGGAGTGGAGTTGGGAAAGATTCCATTTCATTTCAGCGGATCCCAGCTAGATGAGAATCTGCTGCCAACTGGGAGCCAGCTACAGATATCATATGTGTATCAATGCACTGCACTTGGAGAGGGGCCAAGGGCAAAGCACACAATCTGCGTGAAACTCACTTCAGTGAGGATAAAACAGGTGAAATGTGAAACTAAGCTAATGTTAAGGAAAAAGGAAAAACAAAACAAAACAACAACAAAACTTACATTGTTCTCAAAACCAGGAGTTAAGAATACACCTCTGAAACAGGGTTTAAGAACCAGAATAAACCTGTGCCAGGTGGTCCACACCTTTAGTCCCAGCACTTCCTGGCAAGACAGAGGCAGGTGGATCTTTGTGAGTTTCAGGCCAGCACCGTCTATATAAAAGTTCTAGGACAGTCAGGGCTACATAGTGAGGCTCTATTTCATCAAAAACAAAACAAAATAAAAAGCCTAACAAACAACCAAACAACACACACACACACACACACACACACACACACACCGATAAACAAACACAAACAAAAAGGTGATACAGACATAGAAACTTTAAGAGACTATGGAATGCTTAACCCTCAAGGAGATGTGACACCACTCCTCCCAATGCTCAGGGATCAGAGCCAGTGGACGACAATGAAACAACATTTTCAGGACACAACAGGACTGTGTGTATACGAACAGACAACAGCTGTGACAGTATGCACAAGACCTGTGCAACCTCAAGCCACTTGGAATCCCAGCATGGACTAGAGAGGAACAATTGGTACTCTGTAGGAGCCAGGAAAGGGAGACTTAGTTTTCTTTAAGGGTGTGACTTTGGTAGATCCACAGTGCTCCAGTAGATGGCCATGAGGCCAAGTGTATCTAGGCAGCACTAGTTGGATTTGATGAATGGGAAAACAAAAAGAAAATCAAACAATAAAAAAGGACACCAAGTCTTGTGAGTAGGGAATGAGGTAGATCTGGGAGAAGTTTGGGGATGGGGGGTGAATATGATCAAAATACAATGTGTGAACTTTTCAATGAGTTAACAAACAAGGATTAAAATTAAGATTGGTGTGATTCTAAGATGTAAGAAAGAACAAACTCTAAAACTTAGGTACAAAGAATTGAAAAACTAAATTCATTTGCATCTGAGATGAAGAAACAAGAGCATTGAATGAAAGAAGCATGGGAAGCTAGGCCAGGTGTGCCTGTCCTGTCATTCCAGCCACTCATGGGTAGAAGCAGGGAGATCACAAGTTCAAAGCCAGCCTGGGCCACTTGGTGAAACCCTACCCCAAAATAAACATTTTAAAAAGTGAAAAGATGATCTTGTAAATAGTTCAGTGGTAGAACACATGCATACTAAGGGAGAACCCCAGCTCAATCACTAATGGTGAAAAACCAAACCAAAACAACGAAACAAAATCATGGGAGAATAGATGACAGAAAACCGAAACCTGAAAGTTCTGAAGTAATCATTGACTTGCTATTTACTCATGAAACATTGCTAAGTGCCTATTTATATCAAGCACAGAGTAAATACAGTAAAAATTGAGTATAGATACCAATCACAAACTTGGGGTCTTTAAAAGAAAGGGCCAGGGAGATGACTTGGAAGGGAAATCTACTCGCCACCAAGCCTGAGAACCCAAGTTCGATCCCCTCCCCTGACAAACCCATATAGTAAAAGGAAAACATGAACTCTGGCAATTAAAACAATTAAAGAAATAGAGACCACTTATTTGCTTTTAAAAAATATCTTTAAAGTCCTTAAAGTGGTTTTGTTTTTTTGAGAGAGTTTCTCTGTGTAACAACAGCCTTGGCTGTCCTGAAACTTGCTCTGTAGACCAGATTAGCCTGAACTCACAGAGATCTGCTTGTCTCTGCTTCTTGAGTGCCGGGGTTAGAGGCATGCACTACCATCACCAGACCTGAGTGGCTTTTTAGTTTATAAATATACTCTTATGCAGAATAAAACATATCTAAAAGCACAGATGTAACTAACTCATCCTCTATTTTAAAAACTGCTTTCATTTTTTTTGAGATTATAATTACATTATTTCTCCTCTCTCTTTCCTCTCTCAAAACCTTCCCATGTACCCCTCCTTGCTCTCTTTCAAGTACATAGCCTCTCTTTTCATTAATTGTTACATACAACCTGCTCTGTCCAAATAAAGTGACTTGTATGTACATGATTTCAGGGCCAGCCACTTGGTGTTGGATAACCAATTTAGAGGCTTCCCCTGGGGAAAGAGGATTTCTCCTGCTCTCATCATTCCTTGGCTGCTTGTAGTTCTTTATCTAGCGAGGGTTAAGGCACTGTGAGACTTTCCCCACTTCCATGTTAGCGTGTCTAGTGTTGCTGCCTATGTTAAGGTCTTATTTAGGGCGCTGTGATGCTGAGACTTAATGGGAGTGGCTTCTCTGACATGTCCAGGAGATCCATGTACATAGCAAACTTGCTATTGCTCTGGATCTTACCCTCTTTCCACACTTGTGCAGGAGTGTGGGGCACTTGTCTCAGGTGGGGCTGGGGATCACACGATTTTGATCAGCTGTGGATTTCTGTAATGGTCTCTGTTTCAAGAAGACATTTCTTTGATGTGGAGTGAGGCCTATACGTATATGTACATTTAAAGATAAATGTTTAGAATGTAGTTAGGGATTATACTGGTTTAATAAAGTGACACCTGTAGGGTCTCTTCCAAGATCTATGTATGACTCATTCATTATTCTCGTGCAGTTGCTGTGCATGGTTTCCGTCTTGTTGAGTGGGCCTCAAGTCCCACTCAACTACTAGAAATTAGAAAACTACTGGTTACTACTAAGAGATGCATACTCTACTGCTCCCTTAGGGTTACCATATCATGCTGGTCACTGATGGGGTTCATAAGTGTCACAGCTGGGTAGTAAAGTTGATTACTTTCCTCCCTTTGAAGTTTGCATGACACCTTCTGATACCAGAAATCTAGTCCTCTGGGAAACCTAGGAGCAGGCTTTCAGGTCAGATTCAACTTATGTCCTCTAGATCCTGTGTCCAATGTGCATAGTGTCTTCAGCCATAGGGACTTAACCTTCAATCTCTGCGAATCAACCAAGAACAATAGCAATAGCATGTAACGTTTTGATAGTCTCTTGGACACCCCTGTGTTGGAACCCAGCCCCCATGGGATCACTAAGAGTTGTTTTCCAGCATAACCACAGGTACCTCCTGTTTTCCTGACCTCCCCCCACTGGGATCAATATCCTGTTGTGAACCCTTTGACCTGGGGTTTTTGTAAGTTTGTATATAAGGCTGCTCCACAATAAAAGTGGGAGACATTCTCTCAGAAAAGGACCAGGAGTCTTGTAGTTCATCCAAATCTCCAGGCTTTTGCCCAATACTCGGACTTAGTGGCCAAGAGCAGCCACAAATGGAGGTTCCACCGAGATCGGGAAAGAAAGGGGACCCTGCGAGATCACCCCCAGAAGGCTGGAAAGCAAGTAAGGAGTTGTGAGGGTGGATTGCAAAAGGTACTAGAAAATAGGTACCTCAACTCCTAAGAGAGTTGGATTGTAAAGGCACTGGAAAAGGGGTGCCTCAACTCCTAAGAGAGTTGGATTGGAAAGTTACTGGAAGGGGTGCCTCAACTCCTAAGAGAGATGGATTGGAATAGAGATCACAGTCAATCACAGAGATAAAGTTTAAAGAGACAAGGTACTGGTAAGATTTAATTTTAACTTTGGATTAAGCAATAATGCTAAGAAAATTATTGAAGAGATTCGGGAAATCCGCCACTGAGGAATCCCTCCTCCAGAGCTACCCACCAGCGGCCAGCTGACCCAGCAGCCCGTGCTTTTGACCACTCGAGCCTGCTGCGGGCTTCAGTCAGCCAGCAACGATGTGGTGTGCACAGGCTGGCTGGAGAAATTGCCTCCTGAGAAAAATTGGGGCACTATGCTTGGAAGAACCCTGACCTTCAACAAACAAGAGCTCCAAAAGACATTTATGTTTGATATCATTACCAATGAGCACACCTTCTACCTGGTGGCTGACACAGAGGCTCACATGAATAGGTGAGTCCAGAGCATCTGCCAGATCTGCGGCTTCAGTCTAACTAAAGAGAGCACTGACAACCTGAGAAACGTTTCTTCAGTCAGTCATAATCTCTGCTCTTCTCCAGCTTAATTCAGAAGCTCCAGTTAGCCCCTGCTCCAAGCAGGGTCTGTGGCAGATAGTGAGGATGTGTACACCTTCAAGGCACCCAGCAACACCCTGTGTATGGAATTTGGAGACCTCCTAATGGAGTCAGTCATAGCTCCCCCACCACAGCACCACAAGACACCTCTGTGGAGGTGTCTCTGGGGGCGTCCAGAGGTCTCCAGCCTCAACAGAGACCTCCAGTCAGTGACTACAAGTATCCAACATGAGGTGAAGAAACTGCCTGGTGGTCTGCTAAATCTCTAAATCTCTGCTAAGTCATGGGTCTTTCAGACACTGCCAGCTCTGATGACAACTATGTGCCCACAAACCCAGATTCTGACATCCTCATGAACACAATTCCCCATCACTTTGCCAGCCGAGGAAGCGAGATCCAGCCACCCCAGTCAATATCCACCTCAAGCCTGGCCAAAAAGCAAAGCCAGTATCAATGAGCTTCCTTTCAAGTCAGCTGTCACCAAGTCTTGGTCCACAGTCAACCACACCTTTAACTACAGCTCCTCCTAGTACTATCGTTCCATCTCCAATACAGACTCCGGAGACAGTGAGGAGAATTATGTCCCCATGTAGAACCCAATGTCTTCATCCCCTGAACCCACTGGCACTAACAACCCAGCTCCAAAAAAGAGTCCATCCACATCATCTGTGACATCAGATGAGAAAGGAGAATATGTCCAAATAGATGAAGAAAAGACCTAGGCCCTACAAAAGACCATACAGGGATGGACAAAGATGCAGCAGTCCTCAAGACCCTCCAAAGATGCCAAGCTATGGTAAGGATGGCCATCCCTGACACTTCCTCTCCTTTGTGACTTTTGTTCAAAAGATGTATGTATGTTCTATATGTATTGTGTGGCCACACATGTATGTATGAAGTGTGATTGTAAATGTGTGACTGTTAACAAAAGAATGTTATTGTGTTGTCTTTAAATTGTTAATTGCTGGGGAAGGAGCAACAATTGTTAAAGTACAGGTTACTTGGGAGGGAAATTTCTGCTTTTATTTCCATGGAGGGTGACTGGTATGGTTTCATGGGGCAGGACCATATTTGTTTTCATTTAAATTTGGTTGGTTAGAAATGGTAGTGGTCACAGTCAATCACTTTTAAAAGGAAAAAGGAGGAATATGATATAGAAATGATACTTTGTATTGGAATGGATCCTCATTTGTTGATACTTTGTATTGGAATGGATCTTCATTTGTTGATATTAGTTAGGTTTTCTAGATATATAGATATTTCCAAACCTTTCAAAGACCTACAGAAAATGTGGCATTTAAATGGTTTAGGGTTTTTCTTGACAGTGAGACACAACTGCTCCTGGCACACCAATTATATCTGAGAGGAAGATGGGCATCCAAGAAACTCGTTATAGAGTTTGACTTTGACATGGCAAGACCAGCCATTTGGGCAAGAAGCTACTCTTGCCTAAACTGTTTAACTGTTGCTTTATAAACTGGACATGCAGGACCCACAGGAAAATGCCTAAAGGGTTCCTGCTTCATGGAGGAGTACAAACTGCCAATGCAGGACAGTTTAGAATTTCCTGCTTCATGAAAGAGTCTGCCAGACATTCTACAGGACACAGAAAAAAGATGACAAACTGCCAATGCATGTGGACAGTTCAGAATTTCCTGCTTTGCTGAGAAGTCTGCCAGACACATTGTGGCCTGTAGGCTAAAGATGGATGCCCCAAGGTTACCAAGAAACTTTGGGTGACTGCCTAGGAAGCAAGGTGTCTCTGTCAGTTCTAATTTTATATATTATCCTTCTATGGTCTTTGATGGAGTTGAAGATAGATAGTTATAGTAACACACTAAGATAGAATGGTTAAAATCTTATAGTTCATCCTTGATAACTGTTTTGTTATATATAAAGAAGGGGGAGATGTTGGAACCCAGGCCCCATGGGGTCTCTAAGAGTTATTTTCCAGCATAACCACAGGTACCTCCTGTTTTCCTGACCTCCCCCCACTGGGATCAATATCCTGTTGTGAACCCTTTGACCTGGGTTTTTTGTATATAAGTTTGTATATAAGGCTGTTCCACAATAAAGGTGGGAGACATTCTCTCAGAAAAGGACCAGGAGTCTTGTGGTTCATCCAAATCTCCAGGCTTTCGCCCAATACTCAGACTTAGTGGCCAAGAACAGCCACACCCCTGGCCAACACAATCTAAAGGGGTCTTCTCATGCCTGGTGTTAGGCCATTGGTTGGTGGGCTGTGACTGTTTGGGGAAGCATTGTCAGCCCAATTAGGAGGTTTTCATTTAAACAATATATATTTGTATACACAGACTTATATGCATTATATATAATTTTAGGTAGATAGATAATAATATGGTTTGTTATGACTTTTTCAGATGTCCTTACTGTTACTTTGTCTTCTTCTCTATTTCTGTAGTTATCTCCCTCCTCCTCCCCAGTTAAAGCTCCTCATACATTTCCCACCTTGAAATCACTTGTATCCTACTATCATTCCCTTCTCTATTGCTCCTCCCCGTCTGCCATAGACCCCTTTTACTTTCCTGGTTTATGTAGTTACTGCAGGGTGTGTACTCACATCTAAAGATTTGGAGCTAGGAACCTCAGATGAGAGACAACATGTGGTGTTTGTCTTTCTGGGTCTTGTTTACCTTATTCAGTATGATCTTTTCTAGTTTTACCCATTTACCTAGCCAGACCCTGGCAAAAAGCTGTGCAGGAACTGGGTAGGCAAAGAGGTTGCTAGAGGACACTTTCTTAGTGATCTATGCAGGAAAGTGCATGACCATCTTCGTTTGGTGCACCTGTTATTTTATTAATAATAAGTTATTTATAAGGCATTAGTTTTTTACTGTTGTTTTTCTGTTGTGGTGACGTGAGAGCATCTGACTTAGAAATATTCCTAAACTCTCATTATTAGTTAGCTAATCCTTACTATAATGAAGCAGCTGAGGAAGGGCACTTTATAAAGACAAGAGGCTCGTTTAGTTCACACAGGTGGAGGATGGAAGTCCAGACAATATGGTTCAGGCTCAGCTAAAGGTCTTGTCAGCTGTGCCGTGTCATTGTAAAATAGGTGTGTGAAATTCTGTCTATGTATTGTCTCTGTCCTTCTGCCTCAGTCAGGGTTTTTATTGCTCTGATAAAATGCTATGACTAAGAGCAATGTGGGGTGCTAAGAGATCATTTCACTTGCACTCGCATATTACAATCCATCATCAATCGAAGGAAGTCAGGGCAGGGACTTAGGGTAGAAACTAGAGGCAGGAACTGAGGTGGAGGGCATGGAGGAGGAGTGATGTTTACTGCCTGGATGGCCATGGTTTTGCTCAGCCTGCTTTCTTGTGTCATCCATAACCAGCAGCCCACCCACAATGGGCTGTGTCCTTCCACTAGGCAAGAAAATGCACCACAGACTAGCACACAGGTAAATCCTATGGAGGCATTTCTAAATGACTCCAGCTTGTGTCAAATTGATAGCAAAGAAGCTAGGACCCCTTCTTCCTGTAAAGCCATTAAAATTCAATCTTGGAACTCCACCCTTGTGATCCTGTATATGCATGATCATTCCTCAAAGGATCCCTCTCTAAATATAGTCAGATCAAGTTTCTACTCTCTTAATATTAATTTTTTTAAAGATTTTATTTATTTATTATCTACACACCAGAAGAGGGCACCAGATCTCATAATGGATGGTTGTGAGCCACCATGTGGTTGCTGGGAATTGAACTCAGGACCTCTGGAAGAACAGCCAGTGCTCTTAACCTCTGAGCCATCTCTCCAGCCCCTCTTAAGGATTAATTTAGATTCTGGTACCCACGTCTAATAGTTCTGTAGTTTTCTTGTGCCAACCAGTTGCTGTTAATTTCACCTGTTTTGGTAGCTGGTCCTTGGAGACACACTTCCTCAGTCCAGGTCCCTGAGATCTTGGGCCTGCTCAGATTGCAGGAGTGTCCTCCTTACTCTTTGTCTATGCACAGAGACCTGCCGGTCCTGTCTTCCTGCTGGTCTCTATGGACTGCTTTGTGATGCTGGCCATGAGCAGCCTTATCTGCAGCAGACCATCTGTCTGTGGTTTTCTGACTACCGCTACTCTGCCTGTCTCAAAGCTCCCCTGCTTTTTATTGCTCTCCAGGCTCCTGGACTCATCCATCCCATTAGGTCCTGGGAGGAAGGCATTGCTTCTGAGAACAGCGTTGCCAGGGAGACTGCAGCCTAGAAATAGCAGCTACTTTTCTTAGTCTCTTTTCCAGTTCCCACTTTCAAAATCTTTCCCCTTTTTTTCACAGCTTCAGGCTAAGACACAAAACAGCTGTGCTACTGTTTGAAAACTGCAGCTCCCATGTAAAATGCCCGGATCCCGGCAGAACGCCTTCTCAGCACTTTTTGTTTTTAGAGAAGTAAGCAAAGCCTATCTTTTTATTCTGATGCAACTCTGCATGTTTTAATTGCGTAAGTGATACTTTCTCATTGTTAGAAATTTGGAAAATACAAACAAAAGAGGAAAATAACTGCTGATAACTCCCAAAATGAGTGTTGCCAAGAGATAGTATTTCCACCATCTCTAAATTCTCTAGTTCATACATTTTAGCAGCAAAGTTTTGCCTTCAACCAAATTCACACTCAGAAGTCTAATGTGCCTGAGTTGGATTAGAGGTGGGGGGTCAGGGCCCGCTGCTCACCTTGACTGTCATCTTCCCACAGCAGACTCTCAGCCCTCTCTGTGATCCTCTTAACATCTTCCATGACTGACCTGCAAGGCACTAGCTTGCAGACACACTGCCAAAGGGCCTGGAAGGTAGAACACATGATATTTTGGGATTGAAGGGTCTTTTATTTTTCCATATTCTACTTTTTTATTTTTAAAAACCTTGTCATTTATGTGTGTGTTATGGTACACACAAATGTCAGAGGACTTTTGTGGAGGTCAGAGGACAGCTTTCAGGAGTTGATTCTCTCCTTCAACCACATGGGGTCCAGGGATCAAACTCAGGTCTTTGGGTTGGTGGGGAGCTTCTTTACCTACTGAGTCATTTTGCTATCTGTCTGCTTCTATTCATGTATTTAATTATCTATTTTAAAAGAGCACCATTGGCCCTAGTCCAAAACAAGTTGATTAACTTGGGACTCAAAAATTCCTGAGAAATAAAAAAATAAATAAATTTAAATATAAAAGAATTTCTGAGAAATGTGTATTCACATAAACTTTAGTGTGAATCTCATGCAAATTATTTTTTCTTGATAAGTTATATTTTTGTGGATCTCAGCAATTTTCTGTTCAGCACTGTAGATGAAAACTAAAATTTAATGGTGAAATAGATTAAGTGTTAAATATTTAAGAACAAAAATAGAGGAGAAAACTATTTGAACAGATTTCTTTCTCCCATTACTTTGAAGTTTGATGTTTGGTCTTGGTGTGTCACACACACAACACTGATTGACATTTTGTTCCCTTACACATCCAACTTGAAATTAAAATGTTGTTTTAAATTTGAGATCTTAGCATCACCATTACAAGGCAGTCAAATAACAGGACACTAAACTTAGAATCAACCTGTGTAGTGAGATATCCACCACGCCTGAATCTGTAGCGCTGACCACGCCCACTTGGGCGTGGTCACTGGTGTGGCCTTGATGGAGAGTGGGTTTAGGTCTGGGGTCGGAACAGGTGGCTCTGTATTGCTTCCGGTTGGATCACAGAGAGCAGCCAGGGTGAATCCTTGGAGCTGGAACTTGTGGTGGTCACCCGCTTCTTTTGTAAGTGCATTCTCCCCTAATGAAGTTACATTAACCTATTTTGAGACTAGTCCCGTGAATCTTGATCCCTGCATCCACAAACATGGATGGAGATGGAGCTGAATTCTTAAAATATCATGCTTTACTTATTCTAGTATGATGGGGGATGTCCTTCTGTATGCTGTCTTATTATATATGTTTCTCTTATTGGTTGATGAATAAAGCTGTTTCGGCCAATGGACAGGCAAGGTGTAGCCAGGCAGGAAGAATAGGTGGGGCTACTAGACTAGGAGTATGGTGGGAAGAGGAATGCAGAGAGTGAGTCCCCAGGGAGACACTACGTAGCTACTGGGAAGGTAGGATGACTGGGCATTCTCCAGTAAGCCAAGACTACATGGAGATTAATAGAAATGGGTTAATAATTAAGAGAGAGCTAGCCAGTAAGATGCCTAAGCCATCAGCCAAACAATTTATAATTAGTATACACCTCTGTGTGTTTATTGAGGACTAAATGACAGCAGGACTGGGCGGGACAGAAACTTCTGTACACACTAGTAGGCCATAAACACTGCTGGAGTGTTCACTTTCTCAAGTTTTTATGGTTTTGAACACTAGCAGGATCCCCCCACACACACCACCCAATTATCCTCACTAAATACATTCTTTAAAAATGTTCTCATTGCTTGGGGAGATGGCTCAGTGAATAAAGTGCTTGCTTCAAAGCATGAGGTCCCGAGTTTGCATCCTGGCACCTACAACAAAAGCCAGGCACAGTGGCACACTCCTGCACTCTCAGGACTGTGAGGCAGAGACTGGCAGACTCCTGGGGTTCCCTGGCCAGTCAGTCTAGCCTAGTGAGTTCCCCGTTCAGAGGAAGACAGAGTCTTGTAAAATAAGGTTGGAAAAGACAGAGGAAGACTCTTAACACTGACCTATAACCCACCTGCACATGCGCACACATGCACACACTGCACACATACTGAGCACCACCACCACCACCACCAATAATAATGTGATCACGCTTTGGTAATGCATGTACTTTTCTCATGTGAACAGAGCTGGGTTATTTGTTGTTTACAAGTTCCTATCTTGTGTTGAGTTTTCTGTATGTGGGGCCAATTCTTGGTGGGAGGTTCTAAGCTAAGTGCCTGCTCTAGGCAGAGACAGTCCAGCCTTGTGCTTTTGAACTGATAGACAATCAGCTCATCCTTATTCCTCTCATCTCAGTCTTTGGCTGTGGTGAGACGGGGTGGGGCTATGACTCTGCCTTCCTATCTCCTGTCTCATCACCCTGCCTGGGCATTTTTGTCCCCAGTGAATACACTGAATACTTCATTGATCTCTTTTGTGGTAGAATTTATGATAGAGCTTGAATGATTAAGGCAGGACACTTGCCCTGCCCCATCATGGATCTCTGTTCCGTTAATGTGGTTTGTTTTCTTAATGTATGATTGCCGCAGTGTGTGCTCTCCCATAAATAAATGTTTCTGAGAAGAGGTAGAATCCCTACAGATGTGATTTTGAAATCAGCTACACAGTAAGTGATAGGCTAGCCACGGCTACACAGCAAGGCCCTGTTTCAAACAGACAAATAGGCAGACGAACGGACCGGACGGACAAAGGAGTTGTCAGAGACAGAAATTAAAGTGTAACAGGAAGCATTTGTTGGGATTCTTTGAATGGACCAGGGCAGATCCCTCTGAGCCTTAGAGCTGTGGCGCCCTCTAGTGTCTCCACGAAGCTTCTTCCGCTGGGTTTCAGGCAAGGAGATTATTCAATGGGTGGGCTTCCCCTGCTGCCAGCTGGTTACTTCTGAGTTTGTCACAGCAAGCTCTGCATGTCTTTGAAATCAGTGGGATTCTGGGATTTTATTCCTTTTTACATGGCTTTAAATGGAAACAGATCACAGAGCATGAAACCATCACTAACATCCTTCTTTACCCCGTGCTGAATGCCCACTGTCAAAAAGTGTTTCGGGGTTGAGCCCACCGTGAGATGAGGTGCACCGAGCTGTGGAAGAGGGTTTGTTCAGAGCATAGGTCTTCACAGGTTCTTGTGAGTGTGCATCTTGGCTGATGCACCTCAGCTACAAGCTGCAAGAGAGCTAGGCAACTCTGCAAGCTGCAAGAGAGCTAGGCAGCCTCTTAATCTCTTGTAGCAACTTGCACATGCCTTGAGACCCGGGAATGCATCCCACTGAATTGCACACAAGCCTGTGGAGGGCTAGATTATCTTTTGTCTTTACAACTTAGGTCTCAGCATAACCTTTTACATATAGTATGCAATTAACAAACACTAATTGATAAATTAATGAATAGGTTTTTGTGAATAGACGACACCCCAATCAACTCTAGTTTCATATTGGAAATTTGTTATTTCCCTTGGATTAACCTTGATGTGGGATGTCCTTCTGTGTGGTGTGAATATGTGTTGCTTTTATTGGTTGATGAATAAAGCTGTTTGGGCCAATAGACAGGCAAAATATAGGTATTCCCTATATGTGGGAATTCCCAAAAAAGATACAGACAGAATGAAGGCAGAGTGGGAAGACATCATGTAGTCGCTGGAGATCACTGGTAAGCCACAGCTACATGGTAACACACAGATTAGTGGATATGGGTTAATTTCTAAGAGAGAGGACTAGCCAGGAATAAGCCTAAGCCATTGACCAAACAACTACAAATACTTATTAAGTCTCTGAGTCATTATCTTTTAAGTGGCTGCAGGGTCCTGGTGTGTGGAGAGAAACCAGGCCAAGCGGGACTGGGAGAAAAGTCTCCTCAACATGACCATCTGTAGTGTCAATGCATACTCAGGAAGAGTCCTTGGGTAGATAAAAACCATGTTGAATAACAAAGTATTACTGTTTTTCACCCTTTCTTGGGGGAACAAACTGAATTCTTTAGATAGACCATGCCTGCTTAGAGGGCAACATTGCTTTAATTTCTTTTTTAAAAAGATGTATTTGTTTTTATCTTATGTGCATGGGCTTTTTGCCTGCTTGTATGTATGTGCACCAGGCGTTTGCCTGGTACCCAGGGAAGTCAGAAGAGGAATGTTAGGTCCCTTAGGGCTAGAGTTAGAAACAGTTGTGAGCTGCCAGGTAGGAGCTGGGAACTGAACCCAAGCAAGAGCAGCAAGTGCTCTTAACTGTTGAGCCATTTCTCCAGCCTCTCTGTTCTAATGTCTGATGGGCTCCTAGGAGCAGCAGTGCTTCGGAATCTTGCAGAGGTCCTAGCAGTCTGAGCTGCATGGGACATGACTTTGCTGGCCCCCAGGAGATGATGTATAAAGAAAGACCTTGGGTTCTTCTGGCAGGAGTACTGTAAATGGGTCTTAGCAGAGACCCTACTGAACTTGAAGCTCTCTACCAACTCAATGGCATAATATTCTAAATTATCTGATGCAAAGCCTCACATTTTAGGATAGTCGAGTTTTTTGAATCATTTGTCATAACATTGCTTTGAAGAGATATAAAGAGTTTAAGTGAAGGAGTTTGAATCAGTGCAACTAAGCTGTAGCCGGAGGCTCACTCCCCCTGGGAAAAATGGCTCCGTTCTTGTTCTACAAGTACCCCTTGAATGCTCCTACACTATGGTGCCCCTTCCTACTTCTCACCATGCTTTTCCTCTTTCCTGTCAAATAGATCTCAGTGCCAGGCTTTGCTTTTTCTGGACAAAGTGCACCTTCTGCTATCCCCAGCACCCCCCCCCATGTCTTTCTCTCATATTGAGTTGACCTTCTGTTCCTCCCTGACCTTCACCTGATTATATGAGGCAGGGATGAGTGAGAAAGGAAAGACTGTCATTCTCCAGCCGTGTATGATGGTGCATGCTTATAATCCTAGAAACTTGGGAGGCTGGGGCAAGATGGTACCTGTGAGTTTGAGGTTAGCCTAATGATTTCACTCTAACCTGTGTGTCATGATCCTGTGTGATTGTGGTCCTGCCTTTTTATAAATGAGTGAATCAGTGAATCAACAAAGCCGTTCTGTCTCTAAACCCTGGCACTGGGCGCTCAAGAGTTCCCTGCACCTTCTGATGTAGTTCTTTTCTGCTTCTGGATGTCTTGGTTTGCTGCTGTCTTGCAATGCTGGGAAAGAATTTGAACTAGCTAACAAAGTGAAAGGGAGTGTGTGTGCTCTGAGCTCCCCAAAGGTCAAAGAGTCTGGGTGTCCTTATTTTTCTCACAGGGTGAGTTTTTCACCATCACCCCAGAAAGATGCTTGATGGATGGCCATTGTTTCTTGTTTTCCTGCAAACTAAGCAACAGGGGTGGTGATACAGGCAAGACATCAGTCCTGTCGGGCTGATTACTACCTCCTTTTCTATAGTGCTCATTAAGCCCTCCATGTAAGCACAACCCTAGTGGACTGGCTCAATAGCCAGAATACATCTGTATTTGTAATGAATATGTATGTAGTTTAGGACCTGCACTGATACTCATGTATGTATGTATGTATGTATGCATGTATGTATCTATGTATATATGTATATATATATATATATATATTTATATATGTGTGTGTGTGTGATGTATTTAGCTGATATATATGCTGTGTATATATAGCTGGGGTGCGATATATGTATAAAGAAGCTATAGAAGTTTCTTCCTATATTTGCAGGTGCATGTGTACATGTGTGTCTGTGTACTCTAATATGTGTCTATGTGTTTATGTATGTATGTCTGTGTCTCCGTGTGTATTCATGCATGTGGGCAGTCCGCAGAAGTGTTTCTCCAAATGTGAAGCACCAGATTGCCTCTGCTATATCAGAGAGGCAGGACAGTGACTGTGGAACGAAGCTAAGGAAACTCCTTCCCCACCATCCACAAGCCTCTGAATCCATTCAGCTACTTATTTGATCTTCATAGGGCCATTAAGACAATTAAATGTATAATGCATAGCACACTTGTCTTAGTCAGGGTTTCTATTGCTGTGAAGAGACACCACGACCACAGCGACTCTTATAAAGGAAAACATTTAATTGGGGAGAGCTTACAGTTTCAGAGGTTTATTCCATTATTGTGGCAGGACATGGTGGCATGCAGGCAGACATGGTGCTGGAGAAGGAGCTGAGAGTTCTACATCTTTTTTTTTTTTTTAAGATTTTATATTTTATGTATATGGTGCTCTGTCTGCATATACACATGCATGTGAGAAGAGGGCATCAGAACCCACTATGGATGGTTGTGAGCCACCATGTGGTTGCTGGGAATTGAACCCAGGACCTCTGGAAGAACTCCCAATGCTCTTAACTACTAAGCCATTTCTCCAGTCCCTGAATTCTACACCTCTGTAGAAGGAGACTGTGCACCACACTGGGTGGAGGTTGCATATATAATACTTCAAAGCCCACCTCCACAGTGACACATTTCCTCCAACAAGGTCACACCTACTCCAACAAGGCCACACTTCCTAATAATACCACTCCCTATGGGCCAAGCATTCACACACATGAATTTATGGGGGCCATTCCTATTCAAACCACCACATTTCACCAACTGACCCACAAAGGTTTGCAGCCATACCTTAATGCAGAAATGCATTCAGTTGAACTTTGAAAGTTCCCATAGTCTACAACAGTCTGAACTCTGTTTAGCAGTAAAGTTCAAAGCCTCTTCTGAGACTCATGCAATCTCTTAACTGTAATTCCCTGTAAAATCAAAATAAAAAACAGATCACATACTTTCAACATATAATGGCACAAGTTATACATTACCACTCCAAAATGGAGAAACGGGATCCTATTAAGGAAATACTGGATCAAAGCAAGACCAAAAACCAGCTGATGTCAAAGTGCTCTTCAGATCTCCAATTCTTTTCAGCTTTGTTGATTGCAACACATTTCTTTCTCTTGGGCTGTTTCCACTCCCTGTTAGCAGCTTTCCTCCGCAGGTATCCCATGGCTCTGGTATCTCTAACATCTTGGAGTCTCCAGGTTTCATCTTCACAGGTTCACACAATGGCCTCTCTAGACCTCCATTCAGTGACACCCCAAACAGACACCTGGCTTTGGTAGCTTCCTTAGTTGTGGAGGCAGATCCCATAGCCCTTTTTTCTGTCCTTGACTCTAGAGCTAGAACCACATGGCCAAAGCTTGTGAGGCTGGAACATGGTCACCTCCTTCAATTGCATCTTTATCAGCTTTCTGTTTTTGATGGTTTCCTTCACTACCTAATCTTGGCTGTCCTGGAACTCTATCTGTAGACCAGGCTGACCTTGAATTCAGAGATTTACATTCATGTACACTTACATGTAATGTGCACCCACCCATGGGCCTTCAATATGACCATCTACATGTACACTTACTCTCTCTGTCTCTGTCTCTGTCTCTCTCTCTCAAATAAGCCTGGGATCCTCATTTATTTTATTTTAATGTTTTATTAGTTCAAATTAGGAACAAGCTTGCTTCACATGTCAATCCCTTCTCCCTCTCCCTCTCCTTCCCCCAACTCCCCACCATCCACATCCCCCCTCCGCTCCCCATGGAGGGTATGGCGGCCCTTTATGGGGGCTTCCCAAATTCCACAACATCATCCTGGGCCGGGCCTAGGCCCTCCCTCATGTGTCCAGGCCAAGAGAGCATCCCTTCATGTGGGATGGGCTCTCAAAGTCCCTTCTTACACCAGGGAAAAATACTGGGGATCCTCATTTTTAACCTGGATAAAAAGTTTGTTTTTTTTAGACACTGAACTGAATATTATACATTGACTACAACACCAGTTAGCAGCTTAAATTCACTAAAATAAATCACTATCTCCTCTCAACTTTATGCTGTATTTTTATAATCTCTCAAAGAAATACAAGACAATGTCATTAGCAGTCATCTACTCGATATTTACTTGTATAATGGTCACTTTTCATGTCTGAATCTATACACATGCATTCTGTCTTTGCACTAAAATTTAATGTTGAAGAGCAAATACAACATTGTTTAGGAGGATCTTTAGCTTGGGTTGTCCAACATCTGTCCTCTTTTTCCCAGTTGCTGCTTCAGTGCCCCTTTCTGCTTCATGTACACAGAGGATGCTAACTTGACTTCCAGATTCAGGGACGAGGTTTGCACCAGCTAGCATAACTTTTTCTTCTGCCACCTTCCCCACAATTAGTACAAGAATGGACACAGCACCCAATTTAGACACTTAAGAAAGAAGCAAGGGGGGTGGATGTCTGCCATTCCTTTGCAGCCACTTCCCTTCTCCTCCAAGTGTCATCAAAGTAAATCCTCTGCTGTAAAGGAGACAAACATCAGAAATGTCTTTGTCAGGGGGAGAGAGCTGAGAGAACTGTGGAAAGGAGAGCCAGGGCCTTGAAGACATTGTGAATGATCTGGGGCCCAAAGCATTCCTCAAACCTGGGGTATTCCTGGACTGTGAATTGACTCGAGCAGACACATCCCCACTTCAGCACTGGCCTTTTCAGAATGAACCTTTTGCTGCCTGGAGCACAAAGACCCTGAAGTGTGCTACAAGCATAGAATAGGAATCAGCTTAAGACAAATACAGAGGTCTGGCCTAGTCCTAGCAAAGGCAGATGAATGCATGGCTTCCTGAGACTGGAGAAATGCTCAGCAGTTAAGAGCACGTACTGCTCTTTCTTTGAGAGTTTGGTTCCTACTATCCACACAAGACCACTTACAACCACCTGTAACTCCAGCTCCAGCGACTACATTGTCTTTGGCCTCTATGGCACTGTATGCGCACATGCCCACCCACCCCCACATAATTTAAAATAATAAAAGTAAATCTTAAAGAGACAAAGCTTCTAGGCCTTTTGGCTAAGATCAGGTACAGAGGGCATTCAGCGGTTACTAAGAAAGCCTATTGGTGCCCAAGTTGGTTAGTGGTGGCTGCCATGCTATACCCATGCTACACAAATTTCCTGTTCTTTGTTATTGACATTTAAAGTTATCAGCAAAGGAATGGGATTTATTAATGCACTTTCATGCCTATGTGTCATTATACTTTGTTCTAATTTGTTCCCCCACCTCTTCTCCATGCTACCCCAGCCCTTTGGTTGGCTCCCTTTCTTTTCCCAAATCGTCCCCCTTGTGATCTCATGACACATGAATTCCATCACCCTCTGTCCCCTCACCTTAATGTCTTCCTTTCCTCTCATGATCACCTTTTGAGTTTCATCTTCTTGCCCCCTCCTCCACATATAATTTTAATTTAGGATCTGCATTTGGAGGAATACAGTATGTGTTTCTGGGTCTGGCTTATTTCACTTAGCATAATGATTTCCAGTTGCTTTCATTTCCTGCAGCCCAATCCGGAGAGAGCCCCAAAGCCTTAGTTGAGAGCCTAGTAACAGTGGAGGTGTCTCTTTGGAGGTTCCTGCAATTCCTCTTCCTGTGGTTTTGTCTGTGGCAGCCTAGCTAGCTGCTACTGTGTGTTGCCAGTGTGTGTCCCTCCACCATATGTGAACCTTGACAAAGCAGCCGGAGATATCTGCAGCAAAGCAGTGGGCTTTGGGCTGGGGAAGCTGGGTGTATAAGTCATGCAGTGGTGTGGAATTCTCCACATCTGGTTCATTTTTTAAAAAATGCTGCTATGGTTACTGCGACACTGGAGACTAAATATAAAAAGGGGCAACAGAATTGCAGTTGATGACCAGGTTTTCTAAGATTTGAAAACACCATCTGACACTACATTCACACCAAGCAAGGATGAAAAGTGCTGAAATCAAGTCTCATTAGAGCGGAGGATGTATAGACATTGGTTGTGCTGACAATGCATAGCTCAACTGTCTGGTTTTGAAGCCGGCTTGCTGGATGTCACATGACCTGCGTGACAGTGACAGATCAAAGCTGACACCGAATACCCTTGCAGTGGGCTGCAGGACTGGAGACTTTCAGCTATACACTAAGGTCACAACGAAACATTATTTGGAGCATCAGTTGTTAAGAAATTATGTGGAGACCTTGGCACTTCACTAAGCCTGTCGTGCACATCCATCAGGTGACACCTGCACTGTTTTTGGCGTCACACCTAGGTTCTATTTGCATCCCACTGTTTTCATTTCTGCAAAGTCCAACAATGCCTCCTTCATTGAGAAGGCATACTTGACTCCGAGGCCTCCTGTGAGGCTTACAGTGCTCTGCTACATAGAACGTGGTCAATGCTGGAGATCACAAACTTGGGCTTGCCTGAGATTGGAGGTTTAATCCAGCAGACAGAAACCTCTGGGAATAGCATACATCTTAGCCTTAATGTATTTCCACATGACCAGCACCCACCCCTCCCCACCAGGGTGACCAAAAACAAAGGAAGAACTGCACAAGACCTGTATTATATTCATTTGGACTGTTACTGGTTGTCTTACTGGCCATCATGTTTAAATGTATTGACTGCTAAATACATTATGCCATAATGAAACAGACCTTTTTGTAAAATTGTATTTGTGTACATGTTTTGTTTTATTTTTCCTTTAACATTCATGACTGCTGTTGAATGAGATGCATCAGTGGCTGTTTTAAGATGAGATTTTGTTTTGTTTTGTTTTTCGAGACAGGGTTTCTCGGTGTAGCTTTGGAGCCTGTCCTGGTTCTAGATCTGTAGACCAGGCTGACCTCAAACTCACAGTTGCTGCCTCTGCCTCCCGAGTGCTGGGATTAAAGGTGCGTGCCACCAATGCCCGGCAAGATGAGTTTAAAGACGTTTGTTATTTGAAACCACCAGTAGAGTTCCTTTCACAATCCCCAAACACTATAAATTATGAATTAAAGAGTGTACATTAAGAAACTAAATTGTTTTCAAAACTCTTTTACTGAACTACAGTGACACACAATAAATGAAACACACATCAAGCATGCAGCTTCCTAAATTTTGACATAGTTACACATATGTTCAGACACCAATCGTCTGCAGATGCTTCCTCCGCAGCCCCGCTGTCCTCATTTCGCCTGACAGCGCTGCCTCTCAGTCTCTAGGCAACAGCTGATCCCTTTCTGTCACCATGAGTTACTGTGTATTTCTTCAGATTTTATGTAAATGAATTTTTATGAGGCACTGTTTTTAAAACCAACTTCTTTCACTTTTTATTAGTTTGAAATTCATCCATATTAACTTAGTTATTGCATGATTTCTTTAACTGGTGTATTTGTGTGTTAACTTAACACAAGCTCAAGTCATCAGAGAGGAAGGAGCCTCAGTTGAAGAAATGCTTCCATGAAATCCAGCTATAAGGCATTTTCTTAATTAGTGATCAGTGGGGGAGGGCCCAGCCCATTGTAGGTGGTGCCATCCCTGGGCTGGTAGGCCTGGGTTCTATAAGAAAGCAGGCTGAGCAAGCCATGGGAAGCAAGCCAGTAAGCAGCTCCTCCCTTCATGGCCTCTGCATTAGCTCCTGCCTCCAGGTTCCTGTCCTGACTTCCTTTGATGATGAACAACAATGTGGAAGTGTACACCGAATAAACCCTTTCCTCCCCAAGTTGCTTTTTTTTTGTCATGGTGGTTTTTTTGTAGCAATAGAAACCCTAAGACAATTGATAAATCATACTCCGCCACCATTTGTTCATTCAATTTACATAGTAATGGGCATTCTTGTTATGAAGTCATTTCCAGTTTGGAGCAATCACAAATACTGCTATGAACATCTGAACACAAGTCTTTGGACATAGGCTTTGCTGTCTTCTAGCCATAGAGTGTAGAGATTTGTAAGACAGATGCATTTTCAGCATTCCAGGGAGCCATGAGCTATCTTCTGAAGTGCTTCAGCATCACTGGCTTGCATTTCTCCTGGTGATGTGTGACTTCAGGCCACTCCATTTCTGGTTTAAATTTGATATGGCCAGTCTTTTTGAAAAGCTTAGCAATTTTGAAGGTACATAATGGTCTTCCATTATTTTTAATTTGCACTTGTGAAATATAATTGAATACAGTTTTGTCTGCTTATCTTCTTTGGTGAGATGTATTTATTTAAATAATCTTTTGCCATTTTGGAGACTGGGTGTTCTTTCAAAAAAATCTTTGTGATTTAATGGTTCTTTTAAAAGGAAATTTAAATTCTTTATTGATTCTTTGGAAGTTTCCCATCAAGAGACCCAAGAGTTCTGCTTAATTCCTGGTTCCCCCACATCCTTCCCTTCATCTCTGCAATACCTCCCACACAGAAAAGAAAACAAAGCAAGCAAGCAAATAAACAAAAACAAGAACAAGAACAAAACAAACAAACAAAAACCTCTTTGCTTCTCCTTCTTCCCTGCCTTCCCAATACCTCTTGATTCATCCTGGTGCCATTGGAGCTTCAGTGTGTCACATCGTGTACCCCTTTGTCTTTCAACTTTACTAGCAGATGTTCATTACAATGCGTCACTGGTCTGGTTCAAGGCCTCTGGTTTCTGACACACCATCATCACCGGATCCTCACCAGAATTCCTCTGGGATATCCCACAGCATTACCAAGTCGTGGAGATCCTGCAGGTATTGTTCCACAGCACCAGTCCCTTCACAAGCCCCAGTGAGTCCTAGATGGTGTAGGTATTAGAGTGTGCTGTGGGCCTGGGTGGTAGCTGAGCGGGTCAGTCTGGACCATTGGAGTCACCTGCTTCAGGCAAAGGGGGGAAGTCAGCTCCCTACACCCACGCCCTCAGGGTCGGTTCTCAATAGCCTGTGGTGAGGGGTGGGGCCATCTCTCCTGAGTGCAGGGACCAGTTCTCCCATAATGGTCAGGGTCAGCTCTCTTGCTGTGTTGTCCAGTGAGAGGCAAGGCCAGCTTTCCCTGGGCCAGTGGAGAGCAGGGCCAACTCAGCATGGGCCTCTGATTTCATCTCTCATGATTCCTAAGGGCCCTTGAGGTGACAGGGGCCACAGACCCTAGCTGCAGCTGGACCATGATTCCAGACATAGCCCTCTGCAGCAGCTTGGGCCTGGATGACATCCTGTCTCTGGGTGGAAGCACTGACCACTCAGGTTGGGATGGTTCTGACAGCCATGTGGCCCCAGGACACCACCAAGGCCTCAGGTTGTGACCCGAACCCTGGGCTTCTATATGACCTTTGGTGGAAATATGGGATTCAGATTTCAGCATAGACCCCAGCTGTGGCAGGACTATGGACCCAGACATGGCCCTCAGCAGCAGCCAGGTCTAGATGTCACCATTGCCCCAGGTGGTAGTGGAGGTCACTCAGATCAGCACAGGCCCCAGCAGCAATGTGGCCCTCAGACACCAACATGACTCCAGACCTTGGGTATCTGCATGGCATTTGATGGTAACATGAGCCTCAGACATCAGCACAGAGCCTAGCTACAGTAGGATCATGGATCCAGACATGGCCCTTAGCTGCAGCTCTGGCCCAATGTCACCATGGCATTGGGTCGCAGTTCACGTCACTCAGCTCTGCATACATCGTGGGCCTTGGACAGCAACCTAGACTCAGGTGGAACCTGACCCTGGGCATCCTCATGACCCTTGGTGGCAACAAGAGCCACATATGTCAAACCAGACCTGGGCCACTATAGGGCCATGGACTGAGACATGGTTCTCAGCAGCAGACTGGGCCCAGATGACAATGGCCCTGGGTGGCAGCACAGGCTACCTAGATCTGTATAACCCCTGCTATGACATGCACTCTAGACTCCAACAAAGCTGAAGGCTGTAGCCCAGATCCTGGGCCTCTGTGTGGGCCCTAGTGGCTCCCTGGGCCACAGACTTTAAACACAGACCCCAGCTACAGCTGGTCCACTGACCCAGACATGGCCCCTGGCAACAGCTCAGCCAGGTAGACATCCTAGCTCCAAATGGTAGCCTTGGCCACTCAGATCAGAATGGCTCTGGAAGCAGCATGGCCCCCAGACACCAACAAGGCCACAAATTGTAGCCCAGACTTCTCGTGGCCTTTGGCAGCAACATGGGCCATGGACATCAACACAGACCTTGACTGCAGTAGGACCATGGACCCAGACATAGTCCTTGCCAGAAGCCTGGGTTTGGTTGTCACCATGGCCCTAGGTGGTGCCCCAGACCACCAGAATCAGCATGTCCCTCAATGACAACAGGAGCCTGGACATCAACACAGAACTTGGCTGATGTAGGATGAGGAACCAAGAAATGGCCCTTGGCAGCAGCCCAGCCCTGACATCACCATAGCCCCAGGTGGCAAGGAGGCCTCTAATACTAGCCTACTCCTCACCATCTTCATTCTTCCTTTCTGCCTCTTTCCACATGCATGAACCAGACTGCTTTTCTTTCTCTCCCATTTCTCCAACACCATTGCAAGTATTTTCTCCAAGTCTGTGTTTGCTTTTTATTTTCTTAACTTTTTTCTTTTTCTTCTTCTTTTTTTCTGTGTAGCCTTGGCTGTCCTGGAACTCAGTCTGTAAATCAGGATGGCCTTGACTTCAGAAATCCACCTGCCTCTGCCTCCCAAGTGCTGGAATCAAAGGCATGTGCTACCAACACTCAGTTCATTTTCTTAATTTTTTGAGAAGCAAAAATAAATATTGATAAAGCACAGTTCATCCATGTTTGCTTTCCTGAATTGTGCATTTAGTGATACATCTTGGAAATCTTTGCCATCTGTTCTCTTACAAGGTTTTGATTTTTGGCTATATTTAGGTCTCTGAGTCACTTTAAGTTTAGATTTGATATATGATAAACTATAGATTTCTGGATAGTTTAACTGGAGAGACAAATTTTAAGAGAATCTTGTGACAGAGACAATTCATTGTCTTACCCAGTCATGTATTATTCTTCCTAAGCACACAGGAAGAGTGCATCTCCCAGTTTTCTTACACATAGATAAATATGATTGTCGTATCTACACCAGTGGTTCCCAACCTGTGCATCTCAACCCTTTTGGGGTTGAATGACCCTTTTACAGGGGTTGTGTATCAGATATCCTGCATATTAGATATTTATTCTATGATTCATAGCAGTAGCACAATTAGACTTATGAAGTAGCAATGAAATAGTTTTATGGTTGTGGGGGCACCACAACATGAGGGACTGATTGCATTAAAGGATCACAGCATTAGGAAGGTTGTGAACCACTAGTCTGTATAATATTGAGAGACATAATGTGCTAGCCTTCTAAATTTCACCATGCAACTCTTTGCCTGATCGTGCACACTCCCCGTATATCTTTTAAGGCCGAACTCTGCTGCCATGTGTCCAAAATAGCAGAACCACAAAAGGATTTCAGATCCTGAACTAGCACACAAAAGACCATTATTTTAGTTGTTTACTGCTACATAACAAACTACCCCAAACCTGAGTGATTCCTATAACAATGTTTCATTATCTCTTTGATTATGAGTTGACTGTGCTTTGGACCTTGCACAATTACTGGCATTTGTGGCCTAGGACTACTGTTGATCATCTGATGGCTTGGCTGGAGATGCCCAAGATGATGGCTGTGTCCTAGGATCTTATCTGGGTTCACCAAGCAGTATGTTGACACTTGGTCTCTACGTGTGGCCCCAGAATTTCAGCCTGGTTGGTGGTTGGGTTTCTAGAGGAGGCATCCCATGCTCAGTAGCCTGATACATATATATGTATATATATATATATATATATATATTATATATATGTGTGTGTGTGTGTGTGTGTGTGTGTGTGTGTATGTATGTATGTGTATGCATATATGTGTGTACATATTCATGTATGTATGTATGTATGTATGTATGTATGTATGTATGTATATCCAACTATTTAAACCTGGTAGGTTCAATAACATCTCTACCATATTCTATTGATCATAGTGGTCACAGGGCCTGGATCAAAGAGGACAGTAAATGTTACTCTTGATGGAACAGTGGCAAAATCCCGTCGCTGAATAGCATGCATGTGTCACAAGCCTTTTAAGGGATACCATATTTCATGTCTTGTCATCAGAACTTTTTAAAATGTATTGATGTCAAGTGTGAAGCGAGAATTTATGATTGTTACAGGTTTCTGTTCTCTTCACTTAAAACATAATAATGCTCAACTTTCTCCACAATGCTTATTGTCCTACCACTTACATTTTCTGGCATTACTATTGCTACCCAGCTCTCTCTCTCTCTCTTTTTGCATATTTTTTTATTTGAATTAGAAACAAGATTGTTTTACATGACAATCCCAGTTCCCTTCTCCCTCCCATCCTCCCCTACCACCCCCTCCCAACTAAAACTCTCCCTATCACATATCCTTTCTGCTCCCCTAGATGGTGAGGCCTTCCATAGGGGGTCATCAGAGTCTATCGTATCCTTTGGAATAGGGCTTAGGCCCACTCCCATGTGTCTTGGCTCAGGAGTATTCCTCTATATGGAATGGGCTCCTAAAGTCCACACCTATGCTAGGGATAAGTACTGATCTACTACAGGAGGTCCTGTAGATTTCCGAGGTTTCCTCAATGAAATCCATGTTCCTGGGGTCTGGATCAGTCCCATGCTGGTATCCCAGCTATCAGTCTGGGGAGCAAGAGTTCCCTGATGTTCAGGTCAGCTGGTGGGTTTCACCAGCCTGGTCTGGACCCCTTTGCTCTTCACTTGTCCTTCTCTGCATCCGTTGCTTAGATTGTTAGCTGGTGTCATCTTTGCAGATCTCCAGACATTTCCCTAGTGCCTGATTTCTCTGTAAGCCTAAAATGTCTCCCTCTATTATGGTATCTCCATTCTTGTTATCTTCTATACTTCCCCTGACTCAACCTTTCTGCTCCCTCATGTCCTCTGCATCCCTCCTCTTCTCCCCTTCTCCTTCTTCTAGCTCCCTCCCCCCTCTTCCTGTGCTCCCAATTTGCTCAGGAGATCTTGACCCTTTCCCCTTCTCCAGGGGACCATGTATGTCTCTCTTAGGGTCCTCCTTGTTTACTAGCTTCGCTGGCAGAGTGGATTGTAGGCTGGTAATCCTTTACTCTATGTCTAAAATCCACATATGAGTGAGTACATACCATGTTTGCCTTTTTGTGACTGGGTTACATCACTCAGAATGGTTTCTTCTAGTTCCATCCATTTTCCTGCAAATTTCAAGATTCCATTGTTTTTTTCTGCTGAGTAGTGCTCCATTGTGTAAATGTACCACATTTTCTCTATCCATTCTTCAGTTGAGGGGCATCTAGGCTGCTTCCAGTTTCTGGCTATTACAAATAGTGCTGCTATGGACATTGTTGAACAGATGTCCTTGTTGTATGAATGTGCTTCTTTTGGGTATATGCCTAAGAGTGGAATTGCTGGATCTTGTGGTAGACTGATTCTCTTGTTGTATGAATGTGCTTCTTTTGGGTATATGCCTAAGAGTGGAATTGCTGGATCTTGTGGTAGACTGATTCCCATTTTCTTGAGGAGTTGCCATACTGATTTCCAAAGTGCTACCCAGCTTTCTTACATCATGGTTTAACACTTTATTTTCCATTTTGTTTCCTCTTTGATAGATATTTTGCTTTGTACCCCCTTCTCTTAGTTGTTTGTTATGTTTGATGGTTTACTGAATATGTTTATGATGCTGGTGTACAGTCTTGGTATACTACCATAAATTATTTATTTTATAATGATGAATGCTATAATTCCTTAACTCTATTTGTTAATTCTGCCCCCAACAGTCTCTGTATTTTAAATTTCACATGACATTATTGTTTCTGTTTTAAACAGCCAATACTTTTCCCATTTTTCTCTTCTTAAGGGTGCTTTCCATCACTTTTTACACTTGTGTGTTTTCACCTGTCATTATTTTCTTTTCACTCAAAGAACCCCGAGGTCCCTTTTGACATGAGTCTGCTGGAAATAATTTATGCTAATTTTTGCTTCTCAGATGTTTTTTTGTGCCTTTTTTTTCCCTTTTCTTCTTCACCTGCCCCCTTGGCTGTTCATTTGTTTTGTGAGACGGTGTCCCACTTTGTAGCTCTGCCTGTCCTGAAGCTCACTATATAGCCCAACTTAGCCTTGAGCTCACAGAGATATGCTGCCTCAGCCTCCAGGATTAAAGGTGTGTGGTGACCGTACTTTTATTTCTTAAGGTGTTTCTGCTGAATCTGAATTTGTAGATACAGTTGGTATTTTGTTACTTACACATTCATAAATGATCAGCAATACAACACAAATCTGAGTATGTATTTGAGGTGATTCTGGACAGATGAAAACAACTGATCATCTATTTGGTTCTACATTCATGATGAAATAATACTCTTTTTTGTTGTTGTTTTGTTTTCGAGACAGGGTTTCTCTGGCTTTGGAGGCTGTGCTAGAACTCGCTCTAGGCTGGCCTTGAACTCATAGAGATCTTCCTGCCTCTACCTCCCAAGTGCTGTGATTAAAGGCGTGTGCCACCAACACCCAGCAGAAATAATACTCTTGATTTCTTATTAACATCAGAACACTGCTGAAGATATTAGCTCAATGGGCTTATTTATACACATGCTGTTATTTTCTACTGGAGATCATTATTGTTTTTTTGAGAATTCTTGTTATAAAAAGGGAAGAGTGTGTGTGTGTGTTTGTGTGTGTGTGTGTAGGGAGAGCCACTGGAAAGTTGGCTCTTGGTGGCTTCCAGAGGACCTGATCTGATGCCCTTTGCAGTCCTCCAGGGCACTGGCACACATGGCACGTATATACACCATAAATAAAAATTAAAAATCTAAGGTGGGGGAGTGTCCAACAGCTAAGTTTGAATCATGATCTTAAAAAGATAGACTTTAACACGTGGATAAGATCTAACAGAAAAGAGATACCTTTTATGTTTAAAAAAAATGTCTATTGTTACAAACATGGGTTCTTGGTAGCACCAAGCTTGGATTGTTTCCAGGCCTGGGTCCCACGTGCTCTTCCATGGTCGCCATGGCTACCTGCCCCGGAACCTTGGCGTGATGACGCTTGTTTCCGGCGGGATTTTTAGAGTGACGAACAGTTTTGGTCCAAGCGACCATGAGAGGGCCAGAGCTCGGGCCCCAAAGTAGCATGGAGGGGGACGTACTGGACACCCTGGAGGCCCTCGGGTGAGTGTTCTCGCGGACCGCTTCCCCGGGGAGGTACCCTGGCCCTGCGCGTGGCCGCTAACGCCGGGCGCGCGCGCCTCCCAGGCCGGCGGTGTGTGGGGCGGTGCACAGGCCTCTGCGCTCCCGCTACCCGCGATCTGGTGAGCCGGCGGGACCGAGCGGCTGTGGCGAGAGCAGGCCAGGCTGGCGCGGGACTGGGTCCCGCTGTGCTGCCCATCGCCTCCACCTCGCGGCCGGCTCTCCCCGGGCTTCGAAGGCCTTCTGTGTGAATGTATAGCCCGCGCGCGCCGCACCGCACCGCACAGCAAGTCGCCTCTGGACCGTTGTTGTAGCATGCCAGTCAATCTTTGGCTTTCCCTGGGCTCAGGAGGACTCACTCCAGCTTCTTAGATTGGAGACTCTCTTAGTTGAGTGCGAGTCCCAGTATCGAGCTTTCTCTACTCCTGAATGCACGTTTGTGTGGTAGGCAGGGAGAAATGACAGTTTTCAGAGCGACATTAGCTGAAAGGATCTACTCTCTGTTGCAATTTAATAATTCTGGGCGCTAGGCGCTATGAGGGAGGACCCCAGTGGTGGCTGCGATGAGGCGGTCTGGACACGCAGTATTACTCCCTCCCATCCTGGTTCTCTTCACAGCGCTGCTCCTTTTTCATGTTTGTCTCGTGAACTTCATCCAGCTCCCGGAAAACAGGTTTTGTGTCAGCTTTCTGCACTGATGGATTCCTGACCGCATACTAGAGTGGGTCTCTCACAGGGAACATTGACTTGGTAAATGCGCGAAGAAGTAGTTTAAAGGAGGGTGCATACATGTAAGCAAAGGTCCAAACGGTTGAGGGTAGATAAAACAAATCTCTTACATCACCGTTTGCCTCTTTACATGCACTTTCTTTTTATGGTAACTGTAGTCCGAAACCTTCAGGCCCCGCCCCCTTACTTTTGTTCCCTCAAACTTCTTTGTTCCACTAGCAAGTGTTACTTTTTTTTTTTTTTAGTTCAAATTAGGAACAAGCTTGTTTCACATGTCAATCCCTTCTCCCTCTCCCTCCCCTCACCCTCACCCCTCCCACCCCACTCCGACCCACCCCTCACCCCATCCACCCTCCATTCCCCAGGCAGGGTAGGGCCCTCCACAGGGGCTCCGCAAAGTCTACCACATCTTCCTGGGCTGGGCCTAGGCCCTTCCCCATGTGTCCAGGGCAAGAGTGTATCCCTTCACGTGGGATGGGCTCTCAAAAGTCCCTTCTTACACCAGAGAAAAATACTAATCCACCACCAGGGGCGCCCCAGAATGCAGAGGCCTCCTCATTGACATCCATGTTCAGGGGTCTGGATCAGTCCTGTACTGGCCTCCCAGACAGTATCTGGGGTCGATGTGTTACCCCTTGTTCAGACCAGCTATGTCTGTGGGTTTCACCACCCTGATACCGACCCCTTCGCTTTTCATTCCTCCTTCTCTGCAACTACGTTCCAGAGTTCAGTTCAGTGTATATCTGTGGATGTCTGCCTCTGCTTCCTTCAGCCGCTGGAAGAGGGCTCTGAGGCTAGGGCACACGCCCCAGCCAAGTGCTACTTTTATTACACTCTGATAATGCATATTTTGCTGTTACCCAGCATAATGGAACCTTGCGTTTGTTTGATCTTGAATAAAATGTTTGTTAAGCGGGGCGGTGGTGGCTCATGCCTTTAGTCCCAGCACTTGGGAGGCAGAGGAAGGCCTGGTCTACCGGATCGAGTTCCAGGACAGCCTCTAAAGCCACAGAGAAACCCTGTCTCGAAAAACCGAAACCAAAACAACAAAGTTTGTTAACTGAAATAACAGAACCAGGGATTGTTTCAGGGCTATTTGTACTTTTGTGAAATTGTCTTACCTCTCCTGGGATTGTAATTATATACTAAGTTAAAGTAGCCGCAGTGTTTAAGCTCCAGTTTGGCTCCAAGTCCGACATTTGAAATTTTTGGCATCTTGTAAGTCATTTATGAAATGGGAAGACAGTTGTTGGTTTTATCCTTCTTAAGCTTATTGTTCCTACTATAGTGTTTAAGAAAGTGATATTTGCTGTGTTGTTGACATTTACACTAAGGAACATTTGTTTACATTCAATATGAGAAGTAAAACAGCTTGCACACTTTAGAATTGGGTTTTCCTGGAATGGTGAAGGACAGGATTGTGAAGTTTGAAAACTCCCTTTATGATGATGAAATGTGGAAATGTTACTGATTATATATGTTGAAATTGATCACCATCTTTAGATCTCCATGAAGATTGTGAATAATGTATTCCCATCAGTGAAAGTGCTTTGGGTTGTCATGTAAAGTAAGAAATTAATGGAATGACTGAAGTAGGAAAACTGGGAAGATGATGCAGCAGGTTACAAAAGAGAACCAGTTAGGAACCAGTTTCCTCTTCTGTGAAATGAGCATCCGCATGCAGATAACTCCATGCTTTTTAGTTACAGTGGTCTATGATTTTATCAAGAGTCCAGCTCAGCTAGTTGGTCTGGTTGTACATTGCAACCTTGCACATAGCTGATGAAAAGGTTCTGGTCTGGCATACACTACTGACTCCCCGAGTTCTCATCTTCAGAGGTATATTATAAATGTTACAGATGTTCCAGAACTTTACAGTCTAGGTTGAGAACCACTGTTTAGTTCAGACATTTATGGAGCATGGCTGTGTCTTGGACACTGTTCCCAGGAGTGAGTGGTTGTGGCTGCCCTGCATCACCACCAAGTCCGAGTATCAGGCAAAAGCCTGGAGATTTAGATGGGAAGACAAGAAGTCCAGTCCTTTTTTGAGAGACTGTCTCTCACCATTATTGTGGAGCAGCCTTTTTTACAAACTTACAAAAACCTCAGGTATAAGGGTTCACAACAGGATGTTGATGCTAGTGGAGTGAGGTCAGGAAAACAGGAGGTACCTGTGGTTATGCTGGAAAACAACACATAGAGACCCTGTTGGGGCTGGGTCCCAACAACTGGTGAGCAAAACAGACTGGTGCCTAGCTTTATGGAGCTCACAGCTAAGTGCAAAAACATACGCCTGTCAGTGCTTCAGAGGAAAAAGCAGGGTGTTAGAACAAACAGCTTATGGCTTAGTGATAGTTCCTGAAGAAATGATAGTTCAGCTGAAGTAGGAAGGATGAGTAGAAACTAACTCAATGAGATTAGATGGGGAAGAAAGATGGTATGTTCTGAATGTTAGAGTAGATATGAAGACCTTGAATCCTGCCGGATCATGCTGTGTTAGAACAAAAGGAGGTAATATGGCTGGGAGGCAGAGTGTGAAGGAAGGACTGAAGAGTTGGAAGAGGACTAGAGCATGCAGTACAGTACCTTTACAGCTAGCTATGTGGTTCCTTTCCTTTATCTACTAATAGGACCTCCCAGACAATAAGATGTCTAACTTGAAAGTTCTGTTCACCAGAACATATTTAATGGTTTGGGAAAGACATGATGCTGCTTAGAGCTAGTGGGTGCATCATAGTGTAGAGGAAAGGGCATTAGTGATGCATCCTTAGTATTCAAGGATTCGTTTCTTCAGTCAGATGGAATCACCATGGAATCAAACTTGGATAGGGAAGACAGTGACGATAGGAGGGAGGCAGGAAGTACGAAGAACACAGAGGAACTGACTGGCATGCAGGTAGCAGTGAGGTCAAAGAACGTTTGTTGATGAATGATGTAAAAAGCTGGAGATAGGAGGTACCGTCAGGGAGGGGCATGCTTGAGTTCATGATTTGGGAAGTATAATAATAGTTCTAGTGGTGGCAAAGTCCAGGGAGAGAGTGAGGGACTTGAAGTGGAGAAAGTTGGTAAAAAGGAGGTTAGGGAGTTGAAGGCTCAGGGTGTTAGATGGGTCTTGTTTGTGGGCTTTGGAGAGACCCAAGATAATGTAAGAACAGGGGTGGAGAAGAAAATTGACCAAAACGGTGTTAGATGCACCAGAGGCTCACAGCTGGAAACCTTAGGAGAGACTGGCCAGAACTGTGGACAGCAGGAGGTAGGTGTGAGAGCAAGGAGGCCAAAACTCCCAAGGAGCTGGGTGGTAAAGTAGTGAACACTTCAGGGCTGGGGTAGCCTGAGATGAGGTGGAGATGGTAGGGGAGCTCTTTACAGATTGGACAGCATGAGTGTGGAAAGCTAAATTGGCAGCAGGACCAGTAGGGTGGGTTAATGGCAGGAAAAAGAGGGCTCGTATTGCTTAGGCTGGCTGATAATAAATAAATAAATAAATAAATAAATAAATAAATAAATAAATAAGGGACTGGAGAGATGACTCAACTTAAAAGCACTGACTGTTCTTCCGGAAAACCCAAGTGCAGTTCCCACATGGGGGCTCACAACTATTTGTAAATATAGTTCCAGGAGATCTGGTGTCATCTTCTGGCCACAGGTACCAGGCATTTTCCTAGTGCACAATCAGTGCAGGCAAAACACCCATATTCATAAAGTAATAAATTAGAAAAAAGAAAAAAATAGGCCTGGGTGATGTCTGTTTGAGGAAGGTCCACAACATTTTAATGGACTAAAGCCAGGGTTCTTTTATCTATCTTGAAGCAATGTCAAACTAGGAACTACAGTTCCAGTGAGAGGTGGTGAGTTCTCTAGGTATCTGGAGTAACAGTAGCATTTCCCCAATTAAATAAGAATGTGAGAATGCTAGCCTCAGTCAGCAACAGAATTTCAAGAATAAACCTCTTAAATGCTTGCTGTAATTTCTCATAGAGTTCTACAACCGTAAGAAAGTACCCGGGACTCTGCTCCTACAGAGGGGCTGCTGGTGGAGGCTACCCAGAGACTAGGAAAGCAGTTTCTAGACTGCACCCAGCACTGCTGACTCAGACTGCATTTGGACGAGACACTCAGGAGGCTGCTCTAGTCAGATACACTGTTTCTTATCCAACTTTTTATTACCCCACAGAATACCCCACAGAATATTTTTAGATACAGCTGTGTGTGTGTGTGTGTGTGTGTGTGTGTGTCTGTGTGTGTGTGTGTCTGTGTGTGTGTGTGTGTGTGTCTGTGTCTGTGTGTCTGTGTGTCTGTGTGTCTGTGTGTGTGTGTCTGTGTCTGTGTGTGTGTGTGTGTGTGTGTGTGTGTGTGTGTGTGTGTGTGTGTGTGTGTGTAAGAACCCTGGGCAGTAGAGATTAGCCAGTTGCTATGTTTATGGCCATCCTAAGTGAGTTTCCCACTTGGCTCACCTGTAAAGTGAGCCCAACAGTATTATGCACACTTGGCACTGGCCTAGCATGCACTGAGCAGTTTACAGATGTTAGTCACTGATACGGTGCATTACTAATCCACATTCAGGTTTGCTCGATGAGTTGTTTTCTCTGTTTTTACCTATCCAATGAGCTGAGATGTTGAAGATTATGATTTTGTTTTTCCTTTTCTCTAAAGTTAGTATTTTTGGTGGTTTCATCAGTTTTTATTGAAGCTTATAATTGAGATTTCAATGAAAAGTGACCTATGTATAACTTAGATAATCACCTTATTGTAGAAATGAATGCAAGTAGGGAAATGAATGTTTACTCCTAAGTCTCAGTGAGAGAGAGGCTTTGTAAAGCCTAGAGGGAGGAGAGATATCTAGAGGGGCAGCCTTTAGCTGGTGCAGTGTCCCAGCCACAGCTCTGCCTTGTTTTGGCTGCATCATCTCAGTTACTGTTTATTTAGTTACAGGTGTTGACAGTGGTTCAAGAGTTTATGTAGAGTGTTTGGGGTCCCATCTGGGCTGAAATCTGAAGCCATCACTTACCTGTTGGCATTAAAGAATTAGATTAACATGGACTTTACAGCATTGCTACAGATATTATAATTTATAAATATGCATTTCTAGCCCTGTGCCTGACTTGTGTTTAAATACTATTAAGGCTTAGTTTCTTTATCTGCAAAATGTAGATTTGAAAATATTCTTCACGAGGGGCTGGAGAGATGGCTCAGTGGTTAAGAGCACTGGCTGCTCTTCCAGAGGTCCTGAGTTCAATTCCCAGTGACCACATGATGGCTCACAACCATCTGTAATGAGATCTGGTGCCCTCTTCTGGCCTGCAGGGACACATGCAGATAGAACATTGTATACATAATAAATAAATAAATCTTAAAAAAGATAAAATCTTAAAAAGAAAATATTCCTCATGAAAGACAACTCATTTTTGACTCAGCAGGTAAAAATACAAAAGTTTGGTAATTTTAATGAGTTATGGAGGAATGGGTATTGTTGATACCTTGATGGTAAACGACAGTAGAGAAAATTTATGATTTATTATCAGTAAATTTTGGATTTATATACCTACTTCACATACCTGTGTACTCAGGTTGCATAACAAGTTCTCTGTAGCAAAGGTGACAAATAGGAAAAGTGTAAGAAGCCTGCAGTGACATGTCTGCAGTGACCCTGTGTGTGTAAGAAGTCTGCAGTGACATGTCTGCAGTGACCCTGTGTGTGTAAGAAGCCTGCAGTGACATGTCTGCAGTGACATGTCTGCAGTGACCCTGTGTGTGTAAGAAGCCTGCAGTGAAATGTCTGCAGTGACCCTGTGTGTGTAAGAAGCCTGCAGTGACATGTCTGCAGTGACATGTCTGCAGTGACTCTGTGTGTGTAAGGAGCCTGCAGTGACATGTCTGCAGTGACCCTGTGTGTGTAAGAAGTCTGCAGTGACATGTCTGCAGTGACCCTGTGTGTGTAAGAAGCCTGCAGTGACATGTCTGCAGTGACATGTCTGCAGTGACCCTGTGTGTGTAAGAAGCCCGCAGTGACATGTCTGCAGTGACTCTGTGTGTGTAAGGAGCCTGCAGTGACATGTCTGCAGTGACCCTGTGTGTGTAAGAAGCCTGCAGTGACATGTCTGCAGTGACCCTGTGTGTGTAAGAAGCATGCAGTGACATGTCTGCAGTGACATGTCTGCAGTAACCCTGAGTGTGTAAGAAGCCTGCAGTGACATGTCTGCAGTGATGTCTGCAGTAACCCTGTGTGTGTAAGAAGCTCGCAGTGACATGTCTGCAGTGACATGTCTGCAGTAACCCTGTGTTTGTAAGAAGCCTGCAGTGACATGTTTGCAGTGATGTCTTCAGTGACCCTGTGTGTGTAAGAAGCCTGCAGTGACATGTCTGCAGTAACCCTGTGTGTGTAAGCGAGGTACCTAACAGCACATAGCAGCTATCTTTTATCTCAAAGAGAAAAAAAGTATGTTGATTTTTGTATTAAAAATAATTGCAGGACAGCCCCAAATGAATATATATGATTATCTAAGGGGTGGAAGTCCAGTAGAGGAGATAAGATTCAGATGGCAAACTAGGAATGTGGTGGCAGGCACCTATAGTTCAGCACTGAGGAGGCAGAGGTAGCCAGAGTAAGAGTTGATCATCCTGTACTCTGTAGTGAGTTCAAGGCCAGCCTGACCTATACACTGAGGCCCTGTTTAAAAACAGACAAAAACATAGTTGGCTAGATTTGTGTGGATGTACCTCATTTTGAAAGTTAGGCTTTAAAACTATATATTCTGTATAATTATACAGCAAAATCATAAAAGTGAAATGAAAACAAAAAGCAATTCCTAAAAATTACAAAGCAAACAAAACTGTGTTTATCAAACTATTGACTAGGTGAATGGTCTGGGAATGAACTCATATTGTATTTTGAATTAAAGCTACCTCCCTGATAGAGAAATGTCTTCCTGGATTGTCAGGAAAATAAGGAACTATTTACCAATCCTGGGAACAAGTCATAAGACTCACTGTCCATGTGAATAAGCTCCTACTAACCAGAGAGACAGGGCGATTTAAATCTCAGAGTGAAAGCAGAGTAGCTTCTGCTACTTTGAGTATGCTAAAATCTGTGAGTATATGATGCCTAAGAAAACCTTAGTTGCAGAGAGAATAAGTATAGAAAATTGATCTCTTTCTAATACAGTTGAGGTGATATATAAGGTATCTTGAAAATTTAGTGTCTTAGCTAATACAACTTGTGGAAGTATATAAATGATAAATCATGAAATAAATAATATATTTATATATAGTTAAGATCTCATAGGTCCTCTTTAGCTTTACTTCCTAAACTAGAAATTTGCATTTATGCTTTTTTTCACTGTAGTTCTTACTATTGGGACAATACAGGGCTATTAAGACCATTTGGTATTGTGTTATTTATTATATTTTAAATTGCTAGAAAAATGTGAAAAGGCCAAATACTAGTTACATAGAGTAAGAATAATCAGTAAATTGTACAGCTGTTCCACTCTGTCCTGAAAGCAGCTGTGATCACAAATCAGTATAGTTAATGTCTATATTCTGATAAAGTAATTATAAAAACAGACAGCAGGGCTTGGCAGAGAGGACTAGAGGGTTTCCCCCTAGAGAAAGCAAGAAATTAAAAAAAGAGGATTTAGAAGTAAATAAGAAAAATTAAGAGTTCTTCTGCCCTTCCCTTTCCTCTCTCCAGCCCTCCATATCCCACAACCTCAAAGTGATGGCCTCTCTCTCTCTCTCTCTGTTTACATACTAATATATAAATGTATCATGGGGTCCCATGAGATTTTTTTTCTCCCTTCCATGAGCATCACTGCTGGTACCATCTGTTCAGGTCTTATTTATGCAGCCATTTCTTTTTTTATTTTTAATTACTCATATTTACATATCTATCCCCCCATTCCCTCACCCTCCCATCCTCCCATGTTCTCCACCCCCCCAACCCCACTCCTCTCCAGGGATAGTGAGGCCCTCTACCAAGGACCTTCAAAGTCTGTCCAATTGTTTGGGGGAGGGCCTAGACCCTCCTTGCCTAGACCCAGTATGTATCTGGGCTTATGCAGCCATTTCTAAGAAGCAGTCTTACACCACCATTCCTTGTATTCTAGCTCTTATACTATGTCTGCCTCTCCTCCTTGATGTTCCTGAGCCATAGATGCAGGTGCATCTATTGGGGCTGGGCTCCTCCCAATCCATTACTCTCTGTGTTGTGTCCAGTTGTGGTTTTCTGTAGTGATCTCCATATGGTGTAGAGAGAAGCCCCATTTATCTGTGGGAATGAGGCTAAGAGTTAGAATGTAGTTAAGGAATTTTGCTGGTCTGGCAAAGTGATATTGATTCTAAGACTGACCTGCCAGGAGGCCCCAGCTGTCTAGGTTTTGAGTACCAGGCATGCTTTCCTTCCTATCGAGTAGGCCTTAAGGTTACTTAGACAGCTGTTGGTTACCACAGACATGAGTTTGTGCCTTATGGATATCTTGTCATGCTGGTCACTATCGTAGTTCACAGGTGTGGCAGCAGGGTAGGCCTATTGATTGCTGCCTTCCTTGGCAACTTGTCTATCTAGTACTTTCTGGTACTGTGGGAGCTAGGTTGCTGGAAGGAGGCTTTGGGTTAGATTCAGCTCTATGTCTTCAGCAGTAGGGGTTTACTTTCGACCTCTGTGAGGTATCCAAGGATAATAGAAACAACCTATATATTGGGGAGTTATCTGGCCTCCCATGGGGCTATGGATCTGAACAGAGATCAATGGAAGAAATAAAAATGGCAAGGACATAGCCCCCAAAATGTTCATCATTCTTAGCAGCTAGGGAAATGCAAATTAAAACAACTTTGAGACTTCCTCTCACCCTTGTTGGAATGGCTAATATCAAACAACTTTTCTTCATTTTTAAACTGTTGTTTCTTCCTTTCTAGGTATAAGGGTCCATTGTTAGAGGAACAGGCACTCTCCAAGGCAGCAGAGGGTGGACTGTCTTCGCCTGAGTTTTCGGAGCTCTGCGTTTGGTTAGGCTCTCAAATAAAGTCCTTATGCAACTTGGAAGAAAGCATCACTTCTACCGGTATGGCTGCCCTGCTGTGTCCACCCTTCTACTCACTAGGAAAGCAAATTGTAACTTTATCAATAGTGCAACCACTGTATAAGGAAAAATCATTACTATGATGAACCTCAGTACTGGGTTTTAAAAAGTTTGAATTAAATTTTAAAGCAGTCCAAAACTGATTCTTAAATTTGCCCCAAAACTGTAAGCCATCACTGCCTGTCTGGAAAAGGTAGTATGAATTTGCTATCTTAAAAACTGAAGCTTTTCACTATGACTCATTTTGAATTAAGTTTTAAAAATATGTATACTCTTCAATTTAGATATTATTCTCAAGTCTTTATCTAGGACATGGATTCACATGCCAATATTGTGATTATAAACTTCTTAGTATCTTATGCTGATCTTTTGCTTCATCGTCATCTGGTAACTGGAGTCTTCATGCATCTGGTAGAATTTCACGTAGTCTGATAAAGTGAAAAACGAGTAATTATTGGGTATTCACCGAGGTAAAAAAGCAGCAATCTTTTCCAAAGTGATTACTTTTTCAGTTAATTGCTTTCCTTGTCATACATGACAGAATTCATTTGAAATAAAATATCTCCATTTAAAGCATGATTCAGATTCCTCATAATTATATTAAAGATAGCAGTGAAGTTAAGTTCCATGATTGCTTTCATTATCTGAACACACAGAAGCAGCAGACTTGGACAGTTGCCCTTGAACCAGTTAATAGCTATTGCTCTTACAATGCTTTTGAATATTCTGGTTGGTATTACTCAAAATGTCCAGCTTATCGGATTTCATGGAGACTCCATTTGAAGAGACTTAGATGTAGAAATATTTCCAGTCCTATGATCATGTCCTTCATGTTCTTAAACCTACATGTCACTTTCTGTGTGCAGACAATTATGTGCTTGCTTCTCCCCAAGCCTTGCAGTTACCTATCTAAAGATGAAAGTGAAAGTGAAAATCTGGACCTGAATGTAAAATGGAAATCAACTGTGATGAGTTTTACAGTGGTGGATTATGTGCTGATTAAGCGCTCAGTGAATACCTGTGACTTCTTTTAAAGGGAGAGATGACCTAGAGAGCTTCCAGCTTGAGATAAGTGGATTTTTAAAAGAGATGTCCTGTCCATACTCGGTACTCGTATCAGGAGATATTAAAGACCGCCTCACGAAGAAGGACGACTGCTTGAAACTTCTGTGTAAGTTGTCTTCTCTTGAACATTTAAATGCAGGTGTTCAACGAATTTTTGTTATTTTCAGATCAGAATTTATACTCTGATTATTGAGACCTTAGATATCTTACATACTGAAAAGGCTTTTGTGTTTGACTAAAAGTATTGGACTGTCTTAGACATTCTTACATAAACAGCTTAAACTCTACTAGCATACCTTAACACTCACCGTATAGTCAGTAAAACCCCGTGTTTGTGCTTTATTTTAGTAAGTTGTTCTTTGCTTGACTCATCCCTGGCCATCTCTGCAGCCTTACTTAATTTTTAAAAATTCTTTGGAAAATTAGGCTGTTGTGCTGATTACTCTGCAGTGTGTCTTCTCTGCAGTGATGGGCACTGGTTGAAACATTTATTGATCACCTTCTCTTAAACCAGAAACTGCTCTAGGCACAAGGACTACATCACAGAAAATCAGATAAAATGTAGTGTGTGCCTTCAGAGTTCTTGACTGAGGCTTGTTTTTCCCAGGGAGGAGCATGTATCAATCTGTATTCCTAAAGCTGCTCTTAGGGTGCCCTTAGAGTATTTTGTTGGACTTTGTGTTGTTTTTAGATTCAGTGAACAATGGCTATTTGTCATTCAAGTTTGAGGTGTTCTATAGTTGCTCTTCTCATTGGTTCTTTATAAGATAGTCTTGATTTTGATATTGTTAATACTTGTTTATGTTAATTGGTTCAGCAATTGTTTTTCAAGAAATTCTCATGCATGTGTTAATGTTATGTTTCCGATTTTTTGTTACAGTGTTTTTAAGTACAGAACTTCAAGCTTTACAAATATTGCAGAAGAAGAAACATAAAAATTCTCAGTTAGATAAAAACAGTGAAATTTTCCAGGAAGTTCAAGCTGTGTGTGATGCCCTTGGGGTCCCCAAGTCAAACACTTCTGACATTCCACTTCTACTGAGCCAAGTGGAATCAAAGGTATTTTCTTTCTTTCTTTCTTTCTTTCTTTCTTTCTTTCTTTCTTTCTTTCTTTCTTCCTTCCTTCCTTCCTTCCTTCCTTCCTTCCTTCCTTCCTTCCTTCCTTCCTTGATTATCAATTTCAACAGAAACTTGTCTTACTAGAGGTTTATATTGATGGTAGATCCCTGGCCTACCATATGGAAGGTCCTGGGTGCCCTCCCCAGTACCAAAACAAAATACTCCCCCCCAAAGTTTTATATGTAAGCTAAGTTTTTGATTTATGTTTAATATGCATATAATTTAATTTGTAATTAATATTCAAGAATCATATCTTGATGAGTGAGTCCTAAGGCTTTGCCAGAGTTTTCCATGATAAAAATCACTTTTCAAATTCAAGGATTGCTTTCTTAGCTAAGGTTGTAATGCAATACACTGAAAGAAGTGGTTATTTTGCAAGGTGAAAGACACTCGCCTCCCCACACCCCATGGGATATTTGCACTCTGCTTTCTTTGGCAGTGAGCAAGCATACTTTGTTGATTGTTTAGTGTGTATTGTGTAGCAAATGAATAAGTAAGTACACTGATAGGGTAGTTAAAAGCAACTATAATCTTGTACCTCCTGCATTTTGCCTTATCGTGCCATCCAGACTATTTACCTAAAATAGCTCCTTGAGCCATTCAGTTCCTATCAGAAGTAAAAAATTCTGTGTTTTATTTTTTCTGCAAATGATGTTCCTACAAGATACTCTGCTGTGATTGAGAAAGACATTTTTTACTTTCTAACTTAAGCTGTTCAGTAATGTGACAGCAAATCCATGTCATTTACTGTTAATCATATTTACATGTTGTGATAATAGGTGTTTTTATTGCTTGCAACCTCCATGGGAGGAAACTGAGGTACTGTTTCCCAGTGTGGTAGAGCTGATGTTTGAGTGTAACAAATCTTTCTCTGTTCTGCTAGCCAGCTCCCAAATAATGACACAGAGACTTCTTATTAATTATGAAAGCTTGGCCATAGCTTAGGCTTATGTTTAACTAGCTCTTATAACTTAAATTAACCCATTTCTATTAATCTGTGTTCTGTCACATACTGCCCATCCTGCTTCTTCCATTTCTCTGGCATCTCTAATGCACCTAGATTCATCTTCTACTTTCTCTCTGCCTGGAAGTCCTGCCTGTACTTCCTGCCTAGCTATGGGCTGTTCAGTTCTTTGTTAAACCCATCTAAGCAGTATATTTTCCACAGTGTACAAATATCCCACATTTGAGTGTAGGCAGTCAGCTCCCAGAGCTGCTGCTCTTGGCTCAGTCTATAGCAAGTTTTTTTTTAAAGTCTCATTGCATTTTAGAAATCTAAAAAATTACAAATGTTTGTACATTTAGTGTCCTCTTGAGGGAGAGGTGGCAGCTGACCCATAGTTGTTAAGATATATAAAGTAACCCTACAGATAGTTATGGTGTTGGGAAGCTTACAGAAATATGTAACATGAATAAGTAAAAGATCCAGAGACTGATATTGGGATTCAAACTTTAAGTTGAATACCAGAAAAGCAAAGCAGCTGGCCACTAGTTCAGCCTGAATGGGTTGATCTGTCTCCACAAGCTCTCACCAAGCCTCGGACTGTACCCTCTCAGCATGGCTGGAGAATGAATGCCTAATACTGAATCCTGATACTGATTTATGTACCTCTCATGAGTCCTGGGATTAAAGGTGTGAGCTATAATTCTCTTTTAGACTGATTCACTTTGTGTAGTTCTGGGTGGCCTTGGACTCACAGAGACCTGTCTATCTCTTAATCCTAACTCCTAGGATTAAATGTGTGTACCACCACCTCCTAGTTTCTGGCTGCTGGGATTAAAGGCTTCTATGGCTTGTGGCTGACTTTGCTTTCTGAATCCTCAGGCAAGTTTTAATAAATCATAAATAATATATTACTACAGAAACAGCATGTTTTAAGAAAATAAATGAATTTGGAAATGATACCACATCCCATACAGTAACTATGTGGTCAGTGTAGAGGTAGATGGTTCTGAAGATGAGAAGGTTTAGAATTTGGGGCAATGCTGCAAGGTTCATTGTAAGCTAATGTTTAAGTGTAACTCTCAAGGTCCAATCTGCATGTCAAAATCTACCTATATTAATTGTACAAAGTAATGAATTTTAGTCTGTTTTCTATGTTGTGTAGCCATTATTATAATTATTGACTAATTTTAGAAAATTCTTAACACCAAAACCCTTGTTCCTGTTTACAGTCATTTCTTATTATCATCCCAGTTTTCAAGGTGATTTTGAATTTTTTTACATTCATTTACTTTGTTTTCCCTGCATGCGTGGATGTGTGCCACATGCATGCCTATTGTATCCCAAGGAATTGGGGTTACAGATAGTTGGGAACCACCATATGGTATCTGGTAATGGAGCCCAGATCCTCTGAAAGAGTAATGAGTGCTCTTAATTGTTGAGCCATCTCTTCAGCCTGATTTTGAATTCTTAAAGCAACATTACTGCTTCTGATTATTTGCTGTGGTTGTTGTATAAGACATCAAACCACTCTTTAGTTAGGAGGGCAAGCCCCAACTTAGAATGTTACTCTGCAGTCAGTTTCTTCAAGCTAAATTATTGTTATTGGAATGACCTGTGATGATACTAAAACATAATTGTCTAATGTCTCATTTTGAGACCCTAAATCAGTGGCCTTGTAAAACTGATTAACATGTTTGTGTCAGGACTGCAATAAGAGTTTATCCCATGTTGTCTTGTAGAGCAGTGAAATCAGAAGAAGTACAAATTACAGTATTTATTTGAGAAAAATTGATGGACTTAAATGTCACGGTTTCTCTCTTGAGAGTTTACGAGAAAATAAAGAGTTCCATCTTGAGAGGAAATTCCAACATGATTATACACACACCGTTTTAACTTCACTCTCTCTTACTCCGGCAATAATGCTCTGTGGTTCTTGTGCACTGGGGATCTGGCACTGCCAGGACCCTCTTTCCTGCTGGGTAAAGATTTGTTTTAGTTGTTTTCTTTAGCATGACTATTATTTGGTATTCAAAACAACACATCAAATCGGAATAAGATGGTTTTAAATTATATATGTGTATTTTTTTTGTAATCTTTCATATTTACTTTTAGGTGAAGGATATTCTCTCTAAAGTCCAGAAAAATCATGTGGGAAAACCACTGCTGAAGGTTGATTTAAGTTCAGAACAGGCAGTAAGTGTTCCATTTACTAATTTTGTAACTAAATGAAGGCATACCTGTGCTGGTTCATTTTTAACGTGTGTTACCATTGTGAAGAGGCCCAGCTCACAGCTTTAGACTCAACGTGTAAACCGCAAGGTGCCAGCTCTGGCAAGTGCACCTTTGGCCCTGTCACTTGCTGATGGGTAGGAAGGCTGGTGTGTGTGCATGAAGAACATACCAGATGAAAAGTCATGAGGCTGGCATCCCACCGTCCTCTTCAGGGTCATTCCTACAGTGCACATAAAACTTCTCCCTGCAGACTCTGTACCCTTTCCTATTCCCTCTCAACCCCTGCCACCTTGCAAACCAGACCTCCAACACAGGTACTTTCTAGGGGACAAGCAACATCCAGTCCATTGCACTGGTTTCCTTAGTATCTTGGAGAATTAGAACAGATATTCTAGAGTAATCTATCATAATACTTTATTCAAGTTATTAATTTAAAATATCTACTTAGCCCAAAATATTTATAGTGGCCAGTACATTAGCAGAGCTGTGATTTGAAAAGGGTAGTTTGTGAGGCCAGCAAGATGGACAGTTATTGGCATGTTATTTCCTTAATGAGCACTGCTTAGCAAATTGATGTTTTACTTAAATAAATATATATAATGAAAGGTAAACTTCTTTAATAGCTTCTGACCACTATAAATGTTTTATCATTAAATGTTATTTAAATATTTTTCCATATCCTCATAGGATCATAAAATAATCATTAAGTATGTTATTATTTAAAATACAATAATATTCAAATTTCTCTCAAAGAGCCTAATCTTGTGGTTTCATCACCAAATTTTCTAGGAAAAACTGGAAAGAATTAATGATGCTCTTTCCTGTGAATATGAATGCCGCCGGCGGATGTTAATGAAACGATTGGATGTGACTGTGCAGTCATTTGGGTGGTCTGATAGAGCTAAGGTGAGACTGCTTTCCCACTGGTGTCCTGTAGGTGGTAGTGTGGGGCAGCTCCTATCCTGCTGTCTCTTGCTGTTAATACCTAGGCCACTTTCACACTTCAATTCTATTCTGAGCCACATGTTCAGCTTACCACTGCTCTTACATTCAATGATTATAGTCTCATACAGGTTCATGTTTGCTGCTGAGTTCTTCCCTGGCTTTCTCCTTTGGTTTTAATTTGCACGGTTTTATTTACTTATTTTAAAGTTTTTAATTTTTAAAAAAGATTCATTTATTTATTAGGCACACAGTGTTCTGCCTGCATGTACATCTGCACACCAGAAAGGGCACCTGATCTTACTATAGATGGATGTGAAGCCACCATGTGGGTGTGGGGAATCGAACTCAGGACCTCTGGAAGAGCAGCCAGTGTTCTTAACCTCTGAGCCATCTCTCCAGCCCACGGTTTGATTGCTGTTAATGTAAAATGAGTATTTCTGTGAGCTCAACAAGGTAGAGATAGTGAGTAACTAATGAAGAAAACAGTGTGGAAACAGGGTTAGGTAGTACTGTAGGTGCCGGAGCGGGTTTCTTGTTTCTTAGGCTGGGTGATTGTGGCATGTATGCTCACTGAAGAGAGTTGTGGGATGAAGCCATTTCCAGCTAGCTTTCCAGATAGCTTAGTGCCTTTAATCTTTACCTAGTGTCAGCCTGGGGTTCTCTGCTCCTCACTCATCATAGTGTAAATAGGGGCAATCACAGGACCTTCTTTCCTTCCTTTAAGGACTGCCATCTTAGGCTCTGTGGTGGCCAGTACATGACAGTCATTGATTGCCATTGTTTGTCTAGCAGCTTTTAGTCCATACCCTTCAGAGGGTGAGTCTGGTGCCTGTTAATTCAACTTTGACCACAAGTGGAGTTCTGATTGTTGTTATTGTAGGAGCAATTGAGCAATTGAGTTGTGACACTTGGTGTCACATACCACCGTGATTCATAATCTAGAAGCTTGGTTTCCACCATGGCGGTGGTCAGAGGAGTCTAGTGGAAGATAGGCCATCCGACCTCATGAATGGCCTAATCCTGGTCTCAAGGTTTGGGCTTATAGGAATGAGTTAGTGGTTTGTTTACAGTGCAGCTGTCATGAAGTTGACCCCTATGTAACACAGTTTTTCTCTTTCCATGTTTTCTATTTCATTAATTCTCCCCTGATCTTTATATTCCTTGCCATCTGCAGGGCTTGGGATTGGCTGCTGGTTGCTTTTCAGGAGCCTTGAGATGCACCATAAGGTTGCTGATTTGATATCCGTCAGTTTTTTACTGTGAGAGGGCTGCCTTCCTTTTTAGAGCCCCCAGAGGTTCTGAGAAGTTGTCTTCTCATTGTCATTTATCACTAGGAATTTTAAATTTTCTTGTATTTCTTAGATGATCCACTGCTAATTAAACATGTTTAGTCTCCAAATCTTTAATTTTATTCCACTGTGTTCTAATAGGACATAAGGGATTCTCTCTCTCTCTCTCTCTCTCTCTCTCTCTCTCTCTCTCTCTCTTTTGTATTTGTTGAGACTTGAAATTTGGGTCCTATTATAGGATTGGCTTTGGAAAAGGTTCTATCTGCTGCTGAAAAAAAATCTGTATTCCTTTGTTAGGTGGAATATTCTATATATATCTATTATGTCGAGTTGATCCATAGTGAATTTTAGATCTGAATTTCTTTACTTGCTTTCTGTTTAGAAGACCTATCTAAATACGAGATGGGATTATTGAAGCCACAACCCCCATTATTGTGTCAGGACTTATGTGGCCTTTTATGCCTTTTAGTGTATGAAATTAGGTTCTTCAGTATATTCAGTGCATAAATGTTTACAATTATTGTATCTTCTTGATAAATTGTTCTCTATATAATGTCCCTTTTTATGTCTTCTAATTAGTCTTAGTTTGTTTTGTGGAATACTTTTTTACACTGTAAAGATGTATTTCTGCCTAAGGCACCTTTTGATTGGTTTAATAAAGAGCTAAATGACCAATAGTTAGGCAGGAGAGAATAGGCAGGACTTCCGGGGAGAGGGGGGACTCTGGGAAGAAGAGAGGTGGGGATTCCAGTGAGAATCTGAAGAAGTTAGACATACGGTAAAAAGCACAGGTAACTGAGCCACATGGCAGAATGTAGATTAATAGAGACAGGTTAATTAAAGTTATAAGAGCTAGTTGGAAAAAAGCCTAAGCTAAGTACAGGCTTTCCTAATTAATAATAAGTCTTGGTGTCATTATTTGAGGGCTTGTGGTCCTGACAAGAAAGTACTACTACAGGTTTGAAGTTTACTTTATCTCATATAAGGATAACTATGCCTGCTTGTTTGCAGTTTCTGTTTGCTTGGTAATTTGTTTTCCATTTTTCATATCTTTGCTAGTTAAGTGTTAGTTGGAGATAATACATAGTTGGTTCTTGTTTTTTTTTTTTTTTGTTGTTTGTTTTTTTTTATTCGAGACAGGGTTTCTCTGTGTAGCTTTTGAGCCTATCCTGGAACTCGCTCTGGAGACCAGGCTGGCCTCTGTCTCCCTAGTGCTGGGATTAAAGGCGTGCGCCACAGCTGGTTCTTGTTTTTTAATCCAGTCTATATCTTTAGTCTATATCTTTATAGTGGTGAATTGAGGCCATTTACATTTTAGGTTATTATAGACAGGGACTTACTATTTCTCATATATATTCTTAGTGATGTTCTGTTTTGCTGAATTATTGGTATTTCTTTTCCTTTTCCTGTGTTAGTTTCAAGGGTTTGCTGTGTTGGATATGGTTGTTTCTTTCCCAGCTCTAGTTCATTTATCTGAACTGCTCATGTATTCATGTTATGCCTGCCTGCCTCCCTCCCTGCCTCTCTCCTTCCTATAAAGTACTCTAATAAGAATTTTCTACAATGCTGGTATTTGTTGTGAATTGCCTTGATTTATATGAAATATCCTTATTTTTTTCCACTAGGTTTGGAAGATGGCTTTGCTGGGAATAGCATTCCTGGTTCCTTAATTTGTGTATCTGTTTCTTTGAACCTTTATATGACCATTAATTCTTTGAATTATTGCTCAGATACTCAGCCATCTATCTCTGTACCTTTGGATTGCCTCATAGGTGTGTTGGTCGGATGGAGATGGGTCCTGGATGGTGGCTGTGTCATAGTATTTGTGTTTCTATGTTGTATTATGTTCATCTGTTGGAGTGGGCTTGCCTTTATTTATTTGACTTCCTCTTCCTCCAGTCCATTTAAATGTGTTATATTCTTCCTAGAGCAGTGGTTTTCAACCTTCCTAATGCCTCAACCCTTTAATATAGTTAGTTCCTCATGTTGTGGTGATCCCCAATCATAAAATTACTTTTGTTATTTTATAGCTGTAATTTTGCTACTTTTATGAATCCTAATGTAAATATCTGATATTCAGGATAGCTGATATGTGACCCCTGTGAAAGGGTCATTCAACCCCCAAAGGGTTGAGATCCACATGTTGAGAGCTGCTGTCCTAGAGGGATGTCTCTGTGAATTCAGCTTTAGGGACTGGTGAAACTTGGTGTTGATTGTCCAATGGAACCTCTGACATGATTTCCATCTTGGCTGTACACCCCAGGACCAACGAGCTGCACAGTAGGCATGGAGACAACCATATGGAGTCAAAACTTTGGTCTGCCCTTGGAATCTATGAGCCCACTAGGGGAAGGATAGCAAATGTCAGACTCACTGAAGCCTGTGTACTGTCTGGGGGCTGTGGCTAGAGTACAGGGCTGGAGTAATGTTCTGGAACCACAGAAGTATTGGTTTTCATTCCTATAGTGATCACTGCAGAAGTTAAAACCTCACAATCATACTGACTTTAGAGACCCCTGGAGTCAAAGCTTAGACCCTGCATGGGTCTCTGAGGCTGCTGGAGATGGGAACTTGGTCCCATGGTACTCCTGGGTCCCTCTGAAGCATCTTTCTCAGGTACTGTCTGGACCCACTGGAACAGAAGGAGAAGGCCTGTATCTGGTCCCCTGGGAGATAGAGGCCTGGATGCACAGTGCTTTCTGTACCCTCAGGAGCTGGGTCTGGGTGCAAGGTGCACTCTCTCAGTGTCTTTTGAAGATTATTAAATTTACCTTATGATGCTACAATTTGCTTAACTCTTAATTTTATACCTTTCCCTATATTATTTAACATCAGCAATTTTTATATATAATTTTAATAACTTTCATAATTTACTGTAAATTTCAATGTATTATGGTGGATTCCTAAAATGGTGTTTGCTATGTGAAAGGTTATTAGTTTTAATACTTGAAGGGGTAAATACTCTCATGTCTCACTTTATCTTCATACTGGAGGTCTTTCTTGCTAACTTGATAGATAAAAGGACTAGCTTACTAATTTGTTTCTTCTTATCAGGAAAATTAAACTTTTTTCATAGACCTATTAGTCATTTGAATTTCCTGTTTTCTATTTGTGTCTGGATGCTATTTCCAGGTTTCCTTTTGATTGAGCTTTTTTTGTTAAGAAAGTTCACTTATCACTTTAAGAATATTCCCCAGTTTTCTCATGATTCTAGTTAAAACCCTTTGATGTAATAATATATGGAAACTTTAATCTGCACAGTGTGGTAAACAGCTCTGCTCTCTGGAATGTCTTTTGGCGAATGTGTACTTCACCGTTGATGTCATCACTGATGTTCTGAGTATCCACCAGCTCATACCACACCATGGGAAACAATCTTTTCTTTTTGCTCATTAATCTGTGTTGCTTCTTGGATTATTTTTACATTCACTTATTTATGAGCCTCTAAATATTCATTTTCTGTCTTGCTTCATCAATCTTTTTTTCTTCCAAGTTTCAGTTAATCAGATAGCTAAGACAGTCGATGTCCTTGTATTGTGTTCAGGGTGCAGTTCCTGCATTAGCATGTGCTACAAATCTATCCATCCCTCTTATATCTGTAAGTTAAGAAAGCTGCAGATGGGGGTAATAAAATAACAATTCTGGAAGGGTGTTTTGAGGATTGAATAACTCCTATCTTGAAAGCATTGCAGCACATTTAATAAATGTAAGAGTTAGCTTTAAAAATGATAAATTCAGCGGGGCGTGGTGGTCACGCCTTTATTTCTGGTACTCGGGAGGCTGAGGCAGGTGGATCTCTGTGAATTCAAGGCCAGCCTGGTCTACAAAGTGAGTTCCAGGATAGCCAGGGCTACGTAGAGAAACTCTTTGTCTTGAAAAAAACAAAAAGATGAATTCATATTACATTTTAGTATATGGTAGGACTCTTCTTTAAAAAAATACTTTAAGTCATTCTTCCATATTTAGGTTCTGGATTAACATTAGATTTTTGTTTATTTTTTTTTTCCTTTTTAAAACCATTCCTAATAGGGCTACAGTTGCTCTAAATGTGTAAGTTAAACTGAAGGAAACTGACAACAGCTAGTATCCCCATCAAGACATTTGATGGTCCTCACCATTTCTTCAATTTTGACTTTTGTTTCTGCAAGATTTATTGTCTGTTTTGTATTGTGTTAACATAATAGTATTATTTTGTTTTACTTATTTGTATTATTTCATTCTATTTATTTGATTACAAACATTGTGTCAGGTATTGGGATGCTTCCTCTCTTCTCTATTTCCTTACTTGTATATTATGAATTGTCTTCTTTCTAAAGATTATGATCTCTACTGCTTTTCATTCAGATTTACTTGTGCTAATTTTCCCCCTCACCATCATTTAGGCAAAAACAGATAATATAGCAAGAATTTACCAGCCCAAGCGGTATGCCTTGTCACCCAAGACAACAGTCACATTGGCACATCTGCTGGCTGCCCGTGAGGATCTGTCTAAGATTATCAGGACAAGCAGTGGCATCAGCCGGGAGAAGACGGCATGTGCCATTAATAAGGTCAGTTTTTTTTTTTTTTTTCAGCCTGCTGGAGAATGATTAACAACTTTCTGGTTTGCTATTTTAAAGAATTTAGTCCATTTTTTTCATTTATGTTCATGGATGAGAAAAGAGTGGCAGAGGGCTTATATCCATCTACATTTATTTATCACTTGTGTGCACCTTTCGGTTTTTGTAGTCACGAGGTTAACCAAAGCTTTCTGAATTAGAGGAATTGAGAAGTACTTTTTCTAGTAGATATACCAAATATTTGCTTTACCCATTTGATTAGTAAGAATCTGCAGGAATTTTTGCCACTACTTATTTGATTTATTAAATTAAAACCTCTTTAGCATTGTCCAACTCTTAATGACAGTGGTGTTCATGAAGTTCAAGATGTCTGTGATTTTGACTGAGTAATGGCAGAGCTCTCCAGACAAATCCAGAATGTCACCATCAGCTTGAGTAGAAAGATTTCTGTATCAAGTAGAGCATCCACAGGCAATTTTATGACTAAAGAACAAAAGTATCACTAACAGTGGTGCAGGTAGTTGATTTGAGATAGGATTGCTTGCCTATCCTATGGCATTTGGTTTCCCCTCCCTCTCCCCTCCTGCATGCTAGGTAAGTGCTCTACCAAACCCTCATTTCTGTCCCTCCTCATTGCTGTCCCTCAGGATGGGTGTTTAAAGACAGTCTTTTCTGAGTTTTTACTTTATAGTTTGATTATTTGAGGGAGAGCTTATGTGCTGTTTTGGGGCAGCATCTCTGAAGTGCTTGTGTTTTTAATGGCATTTAATAAAGATCTAAATTGTAATTTTTTAAAAATAGATTTAAATGCTATATATTATCTACTTTTTATTTATTTAGAATAGCCACATTATGATCTTAGGATGAGACCAGTGTTAAAACACAGAATTTGTTTTATGTGTACCTTATACACATAGTATGAGGGTAGTTTTGTGCCATATTTTTTTTGGTGTGCCTGTGCTTCTACTGTGCAAACCAGGATGTCATTTGTAGAATTTTTTACTGTGCTCATGTTGGTGCTCAAAAGTTTTCAATTGTGAAGTAGTCAAGTCTTGGATTTAGAGTTAGGTTGTCCGTGCTGTAAAATTATAGTAAGTGCATCACTGATCTTAAGTTCAGGAGAATCCTTCTCTCTCTGTCACTTGTTATGTGACAAAGGTACACCGATTTGGAGTCTGGACAGATCAAAGTATGGATACCATCAACTTCCAACTAGTGAGTTTTATTGGGGTTACTCACAGGAATATGAGTGAGGGTTTACTCACAGGAATATGGGTGAGCAGAAATGTCTCAGAAAGCTATATCACCAAAGCCCACCCCAGCATGGTGACAGCTCACCAAAGCTGGGAACCTGGAGCACACTGTACAGTCTGCGGGCAGCTCAACAGGTGTCACAGTTTGAGCCTTCTCACAGCACCTTGCTGGTCTTCATTTCCTCATACAGTGCTGCCAATCTCTGCTTCTTCAGGGCAGTCGGGCTTGTCTTTGCAGCTCAGCTCCTGAGAGAGATGCTCAGCACTCTTCTGTTTACATATTTTGGGAAGGAGGGACCTAGTGACTGGTTTGTTTTAGGGACTTCTTGCAGCTATTTCGAGTTGTTTATTTCCTGTGTTAATGAGCTTCCTGTAGGATGGAATGTCTCATTCTGGGAGGAAACTGCTACAAAACATATGACTTATGATTATTGCTGCATGTTATATAGTCTTTATATGCTGATGGACTAAACATATCTGAGGAATGCAGATAACCCATATCTGAGGAATTTGGATAACCCATTGCCAAATCAACCCTTGTGTGAAGTCAGAGTTGTATTAATAAGTGGGTATGAAGTTGACTAATGTAGGTTATATACTTTGTGTCTTTAAAACATTTTGCTAAAATAGTTCTTAATGTGACAGATACTGTGCTTGTCATAAATTTTGCTAAACAAATTTAAATGAGAGAAAATTAACAAGACTTTAACTGTAGGGAATACTGCTATAGTTTGTTTAAAAATAATACTGTACTCTAAGGAATTTTGTCAAACATCACACATATTTTCAGTCTTAATTCATACTGCATGCAACCCTTTAATGAATTTAGCTTCATTATTTAGAAAGAATAACTTTAATATCATCTGAAACCTTTATGTAAATTTTAACTTTGAAAAACAGAAACTTAACGAAAACTCTTTTTACACAGGTGCTTATGGGCAGGGTGCCTGACAGGGGAGGACGGCCGAACGAGATTGAACCACCGCCCCCTGAAATGCCCCCTTGGCAGAAGAGACAAGAAGGCGGAGGGAGGGGTGGTTGGGGTGGTGGAGGTGGAGGTGGTGGTAGAGGAGGTGGTGGGGGTGGAAGAGGAGGATGGGGTGGTGGAGGAGGGGGAGGGGGCGGAGGAGGTGGGGGTGGAGGAGGGGGGGAGGAGGTGGTGGAGGAGGGGGTGGAGAGAGGAGGTTTCCAGGGCAGGAGGGAGAGTGGTGGGAGAGGGGGCTATGGTGGGAGAGGGGGCTATAGTGGGGGGGCTATGGAGACCCATATGGAGGAGGAGGAGGGGGAGGAGGAGGGGGAGGGTATAGAAGGTACTAAGGACTGCACGTGTTAGAGCACTGCTAGATACAACGTAGGATAGTGTTCCGAGGAGCATACTTAAACATCACCCGGAGGTAGATCATGGTAGTGTCTCCGAGGATGGCTGTCTTGAATACAGAAGGCCATTTTATACCACCAGGTCACCCTGCAACATGATGTTTTCCATATTCTGTGTACTCAAGCATGCTGTGTCTTTTTAAAAAGAAAAAAAAAACACCCAAAAACTATTTTTAAAAATGTAAATATTTATTACCAGCAACTTGGAAAATGGAATGTATTTTATTGTCATGATTGAATTTAGACTGGTATTTTGTTCAGGGTTGAAACACACAAATGACCCCGACCTGAAACAGAAAGGACTCTAGACTCATGTTTCCTTTGTATTCCTGTGGTCCTGTCCTATATTGTTAATTCTATTTTACAAAACAGAGAAAGTATCTAATATTTGTGCTTAGTAGGCAGTTGTCATTTTTTTTAATAGGATGAAATTCCTGCCGTTAGGTTTTTATTAAATTTCTGTTAACTAAATCCAAAGTCATCTTTATTTCACTATGTATACACGGCTTATTTTCCAGTTGGATATGACACCTGTGTGAATGACTGAATCGTAAGACCCAGTGGTGGGTAACTACAGTGAAACAGTGTTCCCTGGGCACGGGCAGTTACACATATGAATTCATAGCAGTTGTGACGGCATTCACAAGACTTAGCTATGTAAGATCAAGCCAGACAGAATCCCAGCATGGGGTAGGGGGATGGTCCTGAAGTCCCACCCCCTAGCTGAGGAGCTGTTGGCAGTTTTCTTAATGGATGTGGGACAGACATGAGACATTGCCTACACTCCGGTAGATGTCCTAAGCATGCACATGGACACAGGACTAAGTGGCCTCCCTTAAAGAAAACAAAAACAAGCACATGAAGTTGAGAAGGGAAAGTATGTGGTGTTGGGTGGGTGGGTGGAGGGGGGAGATAGGAGAGGAATTGTAGGGAGTAGATTTAATACATGTGTAGAATAAAAGAATTGAGACCAAAATTACTCTAAAGGAACAAAGATACATACTGATTTTACTTGATGCTGTGAAAAAAAAAACCTGTTCCTACTAAGTACCCTTGCTTTAGTTCTAAAAGGCAGGGTGTATCACAGACCATCATCTCTAGCATTAGTATATCAGAGGGTGTGTTAAGGTATCCTTTGGGAAACACCAACTCATTGGAACAGCCAAAGGCTTGCCGATCAGGAGTTGTGAATTTGCATTCTTGGGGACAGTTCACCCACACCCCCATCAACAGGGTCAGTTTTACTGTGATGCCAAGGTGAGGACTGGGGCCTGCTCTCCCAAGTGCTGTAGCTGGTGAGGGTCTGGATCAGGTTCCCTGCTTGCCACAGGTGGCAAGAGGGTGGGGGGGCATTTTCTCACTCATGCCACCTTAGTGGTAGTTGAGGGGCAGTGCTGTAAGCATTATAGCCCAGATGGGAAAGTATTCTGGCAATCAGGAGCCACAGAATAATACCACAGGTCACAGTAAGCATAACAGCTTAACAGCCCTGCTCCAGGGAAAGGCTTCCCTAGTGTAACAGCTCTGCTCTAGCAGGGGAGGGCTTCCCTAGTGAAGTTGTTACAGTTCAGCTCCAGGAGTTTCCATTTTGCTAAGGAAAGTTTCCTAGGCGAAAGTGTTACAGTCCTGATTGGCTCTGGCTCCTGAGACAAGTTGACAAACTGTTACTTTTCTCCTCTGTTCCATTCCTGTAAAAGAAGGTCTCACCCAAATCTCATTCAAGAGATTTATTGGGAGGGAAGGGAGAATGGCTGCCTCTGCCAGGGTGGAAGAAGACAGCAGCAAACTGAACAGACACACAAGGTTTATATAGGCATGCCGGTCTCCTGCTCAGTGGTAATGGCTGGTGTCATCCACTTTTAAGGTAGGGTTTTCTCTCCATTTAAACATGACTTTACCTGATTACAGGCACACGCAGAGGTGTGTCTCCTAGGGGTTCTAAATCCAGTGTGATGGTCTGTGGAGATGTTCCATCACAGCTGCTCACTCGTGTAAACTCAGTGTGAGCTCCAGGGCACAGTTGTCTATAACTTTTTATCTGTGACAACACATAACTGGCTTAGAGACCCAGGCCTTAGCAGAACTGTAGCCATAGCACAAAGACCAGAGCAGGATGCAGGCCCTTATTAACCCTTTAGTCCGAGGGATGTGACTGCCCCTCACCTTAGCCTTAGTTACAGGAAGAGCCATAAACACCCGCAGCACAGGGAGACACCAGTCAGAAAGGACAAACAACTCCAGGTGTCCTTCTGCTGAGACTAAAATGTTTCAACTTTCCTACACCCAAAATAGTCAATCAGTTCAGTCCAGACATTCCTAATCAGGGTTTGATCCAATCCCAAATCTAACCATGCAGTTTTGGAATCTCCCAAGCCACTGGCCACCCCTTGTCTAACCACAACGAAATCCCCTGCTGCTCAGAGAGGCCCTGGTTAACTCACAATAAAGATTCTACTTTCGCATTGGATCAGATCTCATGGTGGTCTTTTGCGCTGGGGTAGGGGTGGGGGCGCGACGGGGATGGGACAGGAGGGGACGTCCAGACTTTGGGCACAACAGGCCTTTAATTGGCAAGTGTGTACTATTTTATCATATAGTAAACGATGATAAAATTTAAAATAATCTTCAATGAGTAATAGTAAGTACTGTGTGTGCCGCAGCCACTGACGTGTTTTCAAGCTAACTCTTTGAAAAATGTGGGGCAGAAAAACTGTTGTTGTCCCTTGTAAACTTAGAATTTCTATGTTTGTATTTAATTTTTTTTTCATTTGTGGTAACTGAAGCAAAAGCTTTTCCATAACTAAGAAAACACATGTATCGGTAGCTGTGTATTCTGAAAAGTAAAACATCATAAAAAATACTTATGCATGAGTAAAGTATTGTGGAATAGAAAAAAAAGTTTGTTGAAAATTTTTACATTTTTTCTTTTCTTGAACATTAGTTGCTGACAGGGATGACTTACAGCTAATTTTTATCTTTTTGAGAAAGGCTTTTGCTATTCAGACTATGCTGTTCTTAAACTTGACTCTCAAACTTTGCATCCTCCTGCCTCAGCCTCCTGAGTGCTGGGATTACAGGCCTATATCATCATGTCTGTTTTTTTACTTTTAACTCTAAAGATTTATTTGAATATGACAGAGGCATTAGTTTATTTCTATTGCACTCCTTTTGTTCCTTTTGTGAGTGCTGTTGGGGTTGTCCCTGCAGCCACTGGCACCCTTTCCTCAATTGGGCACTTCTGAAATCACAGTGGAGTGGAGCCAGCTCCGTGTACCCAGCCTGTGAACCTCGCTGCAGAGAGAAGCTCTGTTTTCTGCAGCCTAATAGCTTAGGTACAGTTACTATGATAGCCTTTGCTCAAAACTTGTTTTCAGACTGTTTGCTATTCAGTGACTGATGGGGAATGTCCTTCTGTATATATGTTTCTCTTGTTGGCTGATGAATAAAACACTGTTTGGCCAATAGAGGCAGGAAGATAGGCAGGACTAGGAGACAAGGAAAATTCTGGGAAAGGTAGGGAGAGAGAGACGGGAAGAGAAGCCTTGTAGTGGAGGAAGGAGTAACAGGTCCGGACCCTTCTCTGGTAGGATAAGATCACATGGAAATACTTAGATGAAAAGAAATGGGTTAATAATTAAGGCAGAGCTAGCCAATAAGAAGCCCTAGCAATTGGCCAACAGTTTTATAATGAATATAACGTCTGTGTGTTTATTTGGGGCAAGGCGATTGCTGAACCTGGTGGGACAAGAAACACCAGCAACAAATGCTTGTGCTGGCGGTAGGGTGACTTGGGACATTTATGGTGGAAGATCATCACATGAGAATGTTGTAAATGGATTGAGTACATGGAGACTGGTGATGAATAGCATTTCACTGTTCACTAAAACCTAATACCTTTTTAGATATTTTCTCTTTGTTTCTTGGGTTTTTAATTTCATGTTTTTTCTATTTTTACACTTTCAGCTCCCCTTTTTTCCATGTCTTTGTCCAGCTTGTGGCACCTATGAGCACCTATGAACATGATCTTATAGAACTGAATTAAATAACTGAACTTTCCTCTGGGCTGAGAACATCAGTGCTGTTGGACCACATGGACTGATGTCAAAGCTGTTCATTTAGCTGTTTCCTTGTACTCTGTAGATTTAGAAAAACTTGTCTTATTAAATAGAAAATACATAATATCTAATTCAAAAACATCTACCAGTACTTGTGGCAAACATCAAAAGGATTTATAGCCAGAAAATGTCCTGAGCAATGTATGTCTCTTTACCATGTGATTTGCGGATTGGGAAAGAGGGTGGATGAGAAGAATTTTCGTCTTTCCTGCAGGGTCAGCTTGTCAGGGTGATTTCATTATATCATATGAAATACTATGAGCTTTTTTTTTTTCCTTCCCACTCCCAAGAACACTTAATAGAATGGAGTAGTTTGAATTACAGTAAAAATTCAAATGAAATGCATGAAGTTAAGAACCACAAGTCCTTGAAGTTGTAGGGATCCAAATGTCTTTTATCATATAAATAGTAGACACAGAAAACTTACAATAGGTATCAAAAATTTTACAGTCTGTACACTTTTTTCTTGCAGCTTTTACATTATACATCTTTAGACAGAATTTCACAACATGGTCAGTAAGGAGGTGAGTCAGTCAACAGAAAAGATGAGAAGCAACATCGCTATTATTGACAGGATCTGTCCTTGTTTTGGCAAACACAGATCTGCCCGAACATTTCAAGCAGTATAGTAAACAAAACTCTTGTGTAGTAAGCCCAACTTTGTTCCGTTGTATCAGTAGATCACACCTGCTCCTACAGCTCTGCAGGAACAGAGCCAGTGCAGACTCCAAACATCTTTAGTCCTAGCTGGACCATAAGAATCTGATGCGATTACTGCCTCGTGCTGTCTTTTCTCTGGGTTCTGCAGAGCATAAGATCACCTAGCCGTGATAAATGACCAGAGCCCTCTGAATTCCTATGTTACAGGCTATTTACATAAAAACTCCTTGGAGGTCTTTACTGGGGACAAGGAATAAGAAAAAGACAATGTTTAAAATTTTGGCTATACACTTGTACTGGTTCATAGCAGAGGAAATTATCCATAGTGAATAATATAAATTTTGAGGTCTGCCTTTACTCCATATAATTGTTCCACATTATATTACACCTGCTAGAGGTGTATTGCCAAGGGGTAGCTATGCTTTGAGAATTTCTGAGTTTGGATGTAGAACAAGGATAAAATTGGGTGTAAAGTGGTTGGTTGAATTGTCTAGTGAGACTTTAACCACCAGCCAGTTCTTTGTCACTAAAACTCCACCAAGAGGGACACAAATGGGCAATTGCCAAGCAAACTTTAGTGATCTTAGTACTTTAGGGGCAGCACCACATACAGTTCCAACTCCTCTGGAGACTGGGTGCTGCTGGCTGTAGGTTTGGAACTCATTTTGTGAGATGGTGCTCTCGGAAGTTGTTCATCCTGTGTATGGACCACAAGTTAGCATGGTGCCAGACCTTCCAAGCATGGAAGCAAAGTCTCCCCCAAAAGGACAGGATCAGATGAAATGTGTTTGAAAGCTAAAAGGAAGCTGACAAGAGAGTTTGTGAATAGCTTCCCCGGCAACAAGTCAAACACACTGGTTTTTAACCTTCATGATAGAATAATCAGAGACCGTTACTCATGGGTTTGCAAAACAATACAATTTATATTGTTAGCAGTTTGTCTTATAACGAACAGGACTCTATTTGTGAATTTGTGTAAATGACTAAAAGGTGTTTGCTTCACGTCTGCATTCTCTAAAGGAGAAAGTCCAAGCTACATGCATGCCTGCTACTGTATATACATATTCTGTACATATATGTACATGCTGTCAGCTGTTTAAGCCATCGCTTCCGTTAGCTTACTTCTAGATAGTAAAAGTGAAGACAGTTTAAGCACAAATTCCGTTCAAAAGAAAACCTTAAGATAGTTTTCAAAAGAGTGAGAGAGAAACTCGAACATGAAGAATTAAACACTGTCCACAGACCATTTCTTTTAAAAAGTCACAGATTCTTAATTGTACTCACTAGAGAATATCTGGACAAACATGTTTATGTTGTCTTAGCTAAGTAACTGTGTATGACATGGTAATTGCTGTTTGTGGATAGTGAGATTTAGTTTGTATTTCATGATGACTAAGACCCAGAGCTATGAGTTGACCTGCAATTGGATAATGTCAAGTTCAATTAAAAAGCCCTGGATTTATAACCAGGCTACATCTCTAGGAGTTCACTTCTAGATAGATATGCTGATGTGCCTACAAGCAAGGGAGGGAGGAGGGGGAGCAAGTGAGGATGGACCGGGAAGGAGGCTCTTGATGGGACCTGAGGTAGTGAAGTGGGGATCCGTTTCACAAACAAGGCAGGCATGTCAAAGTCACCACTTTTAGGGTATTGTTTCTATTATGAACAGACTTTGGGTAGAACAAAGTAAACACCTCAGTTTGCAGAAACCCTGGGGAAGGCAGCAAACAGCTTCTCCAGGGGCTTTTTATCGACAACTCAGTAAACGACTCAGTAAAGCAGGCTGCCCGAGACACAACCAGGAAACTATGGTCTTATTTTAGCACTCGTTTGGTATTGGTTCCCATAAAGAAAGGAAAAGCTTCTAATACGAATGCTCAAAGCTTTACATACTTGAGCTTTTCTTCCCATTGAGTCAACTGGCTGAAAACCAATGACTATGTTAAGAATATTCTAGGTTAAAAAAAAATTAATGACACAATAGTGACTGCTTTTCCCCTTTTCAAGACTGTTAATCCGAAGTTGCCTGTACCTCTGCAGTCAGTTTCTGAAGTGAGATCCCAGTATACTCCTCCACAGATTCTGTTCCTTAGATTTCTGGATTAAGAACAATCACCCCGATCCATCTGTGCTATGACATGATTGCTTTTTGCAAGCTGAAGGGACTCTATTTTCTTCTGTGCGTACTTCAGTTGGATCTTCAGGGCATCATTATCTGCTTTCAGGGTATTTATTTCCTAAAGGGAAATGAGAATAAGGCATGTTAATAGAGAGGCTGTGAGTGGGAAGTCACTTACAGTATCAAGAGTATTAGATTTGATTGGCGTCTCCTATTCACTGTGGTTAAGAATTATAAACTATTTTCAAAGTAGTTATTTAGCTGTGAGTATAAAATACCACATTAACTATCATGGACATGTGCAAACAGCAATTACTCTTTGTCATGATATCACAGATGCAAGTGGCTAGCAGACAGAATAATCCACTCTTGGGAAGGGGGTGGAGGAATACACAACCTTTGGATAGTGTGTAGCAGACAGAAAGTGGTCTATGGTCTGGTCTGCTCTGAACTATGAAAGCAGTGCTTCAAAACTCTGCAAAATGAGATGTTATAGTTAATTTAACCTGGTTCAGCACCCCCACTACAGATAACTAATGTGCCTTTTTTGGGGGGAAGACTTGTTCTCATCCTCAAACTGGGATTTCGTGTTCTATTGGCAGTAATTTAACTATACAGCCATTGGTTCATCTCCAGGCTTCTGGTTTTGAGGGAAGTGTCCTCATGTCGGACTGACTTACATGGGCATCAGAAAATATAGGTGCAATGTCTGGTTAACTGGGTCCCCTCTGGGTTCTCAGTCTGAATCACCCAGAGTGCTCTCTACCAGCTTATGTGGGATTGAGCATTGCAGTGAGCTCACCACCGCTGTGTGATAATAGAACGCTGTCTGATAGTAGGGTAGCTTAATCCTCGTGCACACCCTGGAAATCAGTGGTGGCTTATAGGAGCAGAAAGTGCTCACACATAGTTCTAGAGCCCAGGCACATCTGACCCAAATGTCTTAATTTCCTTTTTTATTTGGTTCCATGCTGATTCAGTTATGGCATGAGCTAAAATAACACATTATTTTAATATGTATTAAAACACACAGCTGTAATCAGCTGTCCTTGTAGCATGCTATTTTAAATACTGGTTTAACGGAACTCCTTCCTTGTGGTGAGGGTTGTTGGATTAAACACTAGTCATTGCAGGTTCCTAATGGAAAAATAGGGCACACTGTTTCTCTAAAACACTCATGGAGAATTCTGGTCCTCGGGTCTCTGTGATTCAGGTGAAAGAAAAGAGAAGCAACTAATAAAACATCAGGAATTATGGCCCTGATGACTGGGTGGGGATTTTTTTGTCACCTGTTTCTCATAGTATTTTTCACAACTATATTACTACCCTTAATCGGCATGTCAGATTTGAAACCTCAGCATGGACTTCACAGAGGACCAATCAGGTTGCAGTATTTAACAACTGGCATAAAAAATGTCTGGGATTAGATCCTCACACTTAGGAGGCAAAAGCAGGCAGATCTCTGAGTTTGAGGACAGCCTGGTTTACAGAGTGAGTTCCAGGACAACCAGGGGGCTATATGGAGAAACCCTGTCTTGAAAAACCAAAACCAAGCCAAACAGCAATAAACAAAAACAAACAAAATGAAATGCCTTAGTGTCTCAGACCAAAGTTCCCCACTTATATCATGTTTCCTTTTCAAGATTTTTTTTTTATTCTTCTAAGAGGCAACATTCAGCAATTTCTCTTCCTAAGGTAACTCAAGGGTGGCTTCCTTCTGATTAACTTGTTTGCTAGCATGAATTTTAAAGGTACTTTGGGTAAAAGACATGCTTTCTTCCTGCAAACCTGTTGCTCTTTTGTCCTCCTGATACCCTGTTCTTCATTCCAGTCACCAAATCAAGTCATAGACATTGTCTAGCACACAGCTCTCTGATTCTCCTGGGGGCCTGGCAGGGAAGGAACCTCACTGGTAATAATGTTGAGCTGTTGAGTGTCCTGCAACCCTGCCGGTGGGCAACTTCACTGTCTATTATGCCAATAAGCACATTAAGCTAGGTCATGGTGGGCTATGTACTGTTGGGAGGACAGGCCTCCTAACATGATACAAATCTTGTTGTGTGAGGGGAAAAGGTCAGGAAAACATAGTAAAATTAAACACCATTAAAGCTAATGTCTCTTTCTTCTTTGATACTAAAATGGCTTAGATTACGTACATTTGGCAACTTTTCTCCCTTGTTTGCTTACTTAACCTGCTAGTAATCAGGTTCAATCTTCACGTTTAGGCTTTTCCCTATTGCATTTTACTTCAGCAGGAGAGAGAACAAAGGGAGGGGACAGTGAGAAGGGAGGCACCTGTTCCAGTTCTTGGTAGGTCCGGAGCCGGAGGTGAAGCTCCTGTTTCGGTTTTATAAGCGATTCTTTGTTCTCCCACTTGACAAATGCCCGCTTTCGGAGCAGCACTGGGCTGGGGCATGGTGACGTGGGACTGGGAAGCACAAAAAGAGCATCCTGTGGTGGTTTCCTTGGGGAAGACAGCACGAAGTGACCAGCAGGCACCTCGCCGCCCACCCAAGGGAACGACTCTGTCTGGGTGGTCTTGTGGGCAACAGTCCTCTTCAGCCGAACCGAAATCTTCTGTGAGGACACGCCCAGGAGCATGATGGTCCGATCCTTGCTCTCCTCACTGTGGTCCACAGCCTCCCCATTTTGAAATATAAAAGATCCCTCCTCAGGTGCTGTGGAGAGATACATTTGTTAGTGCTCTCAGACAATGATGAACTCAAGACTCTCAACATCTGTTTCAGATGAGACCTTTCTTATGTCAAGAGTTCCACTTCTAAGTGGTTTGTTTTAGGACATGCAATGTCAGGCATGAGTAGAAACAGAAGACTAGGGATTTTGTGTCAGGATCCATCCACACCAAGGAAAGAACATCTTTTCTTTTTCTCCTTTTTAAAAAAAAGATTTAAAAAATGTGTATGATGTTCTGCCTGTATTACGTATGTATGTGTGTGTGCATGTAGACCTTGGAGGTCAGAGTGAGTGCCCTTGGAGGTCAGAAGAGGGTTTGGGATCCCTTAGAACTGGAGGTACAGGTGGTTGTGAGATACCATGTGGGTGCTGGGAACTGAATCCAGGTTTCTGCAAGAGCAACACGTGCTCTTAATCTCTGAGTCATCCCTCCAGCTCCCAAAGCATCTTTTTCTATTTGCACAACAGTTACCTGGATAGTTACTGTTCCTGCCTCGACGTAGCAAGGTTTCCTAGCAAGTCTAAAGACATCAGGATAAACATATAGACAGAATGTCCTGTATGTGCTTTCTCTGGACTCTGGGGAGAGAGCTGTTACTCAGAGTTTGAGCCAGGTACTGGGAGTGCTACTCAAGCAGATGGACAGCAGGGACTCTGTGGGACTCACTTGTGTGATTGGTATAGATTAATGATGAGGCGGCAGGATTAGCTTTGTGGACGTGTATTCTAAAATGTATCACCCTTATTTGATTCCGCAGGGGTAAGGACAAGCCAGCCATCTGGTTTTCTTTTAGTCAATATTCCTGCCTGGAACTATTAACTGGAAGGAGTAATTTCCTGAGAAAGCAGAGAGTACTAGATGAATTTGAGATGGGTGGGAAGATAAATTGGAGGTCATCCAAGTTTATCTTTCGCAAAGATTTAGCACTAATTTGAGCTCTATGCAAAGTAATTAGGGTGCCAAGCAATAATACATCATTTATTAATAAACATATTTTGGATTCTGTTTATTTCATTGAATGGAGATGAAAATACCCTACTTTCCAGAGCTTGGGGAATAAAGTGATTTTATGTATAAGACAGGTTTTTGTATCTTTTGGACATACATTTGTATTAAAACCATACATTTTTTTATTGCTGAATTTAAAAAGGGATTGTTTTATGTCTGTGTGCAGAGGCATGTATGTGCCTGTCTGCTTCAGTCCTGGAGGCTAGAAGAAGGTCTAGGGCATTCTTTATTACTTTCCATCCAGTCTCCATATTCTTATCCTTTCTCATTCATGTGACAACATCCATCCCATACAATGCAGGACCTTCAGCAAATTTGACTCAAACATACTGAGTCACTCCACAGAACCAAGGCTGGTGCACAGGGCCACTTCCTGCTGACCAGTTCAGTGGAATGACTTTCAAATCCCAGAGACAGGAGTGATCAGGTGCTCTGACCCACAGAGCTGACCAAGGTCAGATGGCATGTCCTTTCTCCAGATGCCTTCTGAGTACAGCACCCCTGAGCTTCACAAAATGATGTGGGTTCTTTCCCAAAACTGGCTGCAAGTTAGTTTTGTCTAGTTTGGTAAAATCCTATGAGGGTTGTGTGATTCCACACCAGCCAACCTCACCAGAACCCCACTGGCAAGTTTGTCAGGACACTCTTGATTTAATGCTGTACAGAGAGACTCCCTTTCCTGTGGCTGGAGCTGGAGTATTAGGTATCAAGGCACCTCTTTCTCGTACTACACCCACCCCGGGTCTCTAAGTCTTATGTTCCCCTATTCTGCTGCTGTTTTCCCATTCAATCTAAAACTGTGTTTATATACCTGTTAAACAGTTATAAACTTTAGTGTGTGTGTGTGTGTGTGTGTGTGTGTATGTGTGTGTGTGTGTGTTCACCATGTGGATGTGTGGAGGTCATAGGACAACTCTGGATTCAGTTCACTCCTTCCATTTTTAAAAATTATTTTAAAAAATGTTTATATGTGTTTTGCCTGCATATATGTCTGTGTGAGGATGTCAGGTCCCCTGGCACTGGAGTTAAAGACAGTTGTGAGCTGCCATGTGGGTACACTGAAGCATCTATCTCTCCAGCCCCCTCTCCTTCCGTCTTTATGTGGGTCCCAGGGGTTGAACTGGGGTTACCAGGCTTGCATAGCAAGCACCTTAACCTCCGGAGCTATCTCACCAGTTGAGAAGCAGGTGAGAGTTAGGTACCTCTGTTCGGCCATCTTGAACTCCCCCTCTCCCTTTCCTGCCTTTAACACAGTCACACTTTAAACCAGTCAAACTTCCCAAATTATGCCCCCTCTATTGTTGAGATGGAGTCCTAGGCGTACAGAAATCTGAAGAGTGAATCTTGAGGATTCTACTCTCTTGTAAGATCTCTTTGTTTCAGAATATGAACAGTGCATACTCTTCCACCTGGCATTTACAACACGCCTGCCTGACTTCTACTTGTTTTCCTACTTCTCTTCTGCCACAACACCTCACTCATACCACAAGCACCACCTACAGCTTTTCTGCCTTTTGGCCCTTTGCTCCACCTGTCATCTCCTCATCTTCATCATGACCTGTACCACCTTTCCTTTGAAACTCGGCTGAAATTCCACCTCCTCCAAGAAGACTTTCCCAACAGCCCAGCACAGTGACCCCTCTAGTCTACACACTTGTCATTTGTGTCCCCACAGCCTACTTGGCCTTCACTGGCTTCCACTTGGCTCTGTGCTGGTATTCTGTCATTTCTCCCAATTAGAGGCGTTCTTCCTGCTTCTTTGCCCTCCAGACCTGGGGAGTCTCTGTTCTACTTGCTTCTTATTATTTCCTAATCACTCTTTACTTGCATTTGGCCATGTGCAGAGTTAGCTGCAATTCTGGCTTAGCCCTGGGTCGTCCTTGAATGATCTGGTTAACTTGGTGAATCCCCAAGCAGACCTCCAGGGTTTCTCCTTTTTTTCCCCCTGTATTTACTTTTCTGATTTTAGAAGTTTAGTCATTTTTCTTTGCCCGATTTCTCAAGGTTCTCAGTCTAGGGCAGGGTGTTAATTTAATGGGTGAGGCTCCTCTTTTGGAAGAAAACCAGGGATAATGCACATAGTCATTGAACTAGTAGGGGAGCCTACTTCCTGCTGCCAGGTCTAAGTGCCAGCCACATTGTTTTTCTGGGTTGTTAGCAGTGAGTCTGGTCACTTTTGGTGCATAATGGTCTCTGTTAAATTGCAGAAATCAAATTCTCAGCCATTTCTTTCTCCTTCTGGAAACAGAGTCAAGAAGACCTATGGTTTCAGCCTCTACTAATATTGCTTCAGTTTCTGCTAATGGTATGTTCTTTGGACATTTCTGAGCTATGGAGATGTTAGTCTTTGCTTCTGTTAGTCTTTGCTTACATAATATGTTACATTCACACTGCACATGTTATGCATGTTATACTTTCACTCTCTCTACCTCTCGCCCTCCCCATTCTTGGTTTGCGTTTAAGGAGAGAGGAAGAAAATTCACATGAGATGCTATCATGGCAAGAAGTCCATATCTGCACTTGGATAGGTGCCCAGTAGCATGATGATTGTTTTTTATTTTTTATTTGCGCAGGGTGGTCTAACTTCTACTCTGTTACAGCACCCAGAGAGTTAAAAATCCATGACCAGTCAGCCATGACATAGCAATTGAGGTAAAGGCTAACTGGAAATAAGAATCATGGGGTGATCTTCCTTACCCACCAAATTGACCCTTTCCTGTACATACCCATGACAAACGTCCCCAAGGCCTGCTTACCATGGAGCAGATCTTTGGTTCCCAGTGGGCAAAGGTTGGACATTGGCACCACAGAGCTGATGTTCTCTGTGGATACTGCTGGGCTCTTGATTCGCTTCTTGCACTCGAACACCACCAGATCTTTGCACTGTTTATGGCAGTTCATCCCACAGTCTGCGGACAAGACACCCTGCTCAGAAGTCTTTCACTCACTTCTCTAGCATCTCTCTCACAACCAAACTCATGCACTGCTCTCTTGTCAAACTCTGCTGGTCCAGCCTCTGGAGCTAGGATACCTGATGTTCCTAAGGGATCTATGAAAGAGCACCTCCTGATTCTTAACCTCCTGGTAAGCCCCAGAGCTTTCATCACTGCATCAATGAATCTCAGAACTAAGCAGCATCTTCTCATCATGGAGAGAAGAGATGCTGATCTGGAAAATTAGGTTCTGAGGTATCTGCTGAAAAAAAAAAAAAAAAAAAAAACGAACTGACTGGTCCTGTAGTAACCTTCCCCAGGGTGATTCCCTTTCCTTGAGCATCCGTCCTTCAATGCTTCTACAAGGAGCACAGCCATCCACAACTGAGGAAAGAGAGGTTCTAGTAGAAGGAAACTACCTGACTGGTCTTATAGGCATCCCTCTCTTGGCTGGCAGCAATCCCTGTTAGGGTGCTCTTTGGAAACCATTTTGGATACAAGGCTTTGAACTCTGCCAAGAAAGTTTGGACTGAATGGACAACTGCTATGCACAAGAAATATTACCAAGGAGAGCTCTTCAGACAAGGGAAGTGACCTCATTCCTCAAAGCTGAGACTTACCTTTACAGCGATAGCCTTGCTTGATCACTCCCCAGAGCTATGAGGCAAAGAAGACAACATGGCACAAGTCATTCATCTGTCTGCTGTGAGACTGTGCCTTGGCATTCATACTCTTTGTTCTACAGTCTATCAATGGGTAGACCCTAGTAGCATCCATTCTCTATTTTGGTTCCACCATCTATCAATGGGTAGACCCTGGTAGCATTCATTCTCTATCTTCACTCTACTGCCTATCAATAGGTAGATTCTGGTAGCATTCATTCTCTATCTTTACTGTCTATCAATGGGTAGACCCTGGTAGCTCTCTCATGTCCTAGTCCTCTGATAAGAATCCACTGGTCCGAGACAACTGCTACCTAGGCAAGAGCTCTCTGTACTCTGCACGATCCAGCACTCTGCAGGCCTGATATAGATGAACCCTGAGCTCCTGAGGACTGAGTATATAGTCCGGGTAAGAAACTTGGGTTTGGAGGAAACTATTAGTTGGATTAGGACATAGGACAAACAGCACTCAGGTAATCTCTGAGATAGTTTTTTTTAAATCAATTTAATTTTGGACAATTTCCCTCATGTATATAATACATTATAGTCATACTCATCCCTCCACCCATCCTCCTTTTTCCTTTTCCCATTCCTACCAAGCTCCACTCCTCCCAATAAGTCTCCCTCCCATTGCCATATCTTTTTAGTTTTTGTTCTGTGACATACTGAATTCAACCAGGGCTGCCATGTGGGGTATGGAGCGACCCCCTGGAACACAGGTAACTTAATTTCTTTTGAAAAGTGAAGAAAGGCATCTCCTATTTCTTATTTTCTAACATTGGAAACATTATGTAACACTTTTAAAAAGGTATATCTAATTCCACATTTCTGTACCATTTATCCCAGAATAATGAACCAGGGAAGAAAAAAAAAGCAGGAAGAAATTAGATACAGGCTAAACCCATACAATAGAAGACTATGTTTTCTGGGTGTTCTCTTGGGTTGTGAGCTGGAGTGAGAATGTAAGGACTTCAAGGACCATGCCTGTCTTAACTCATTTGAACTGTCCTGTACACACACACACACCAACACTTACGCTCTAAGTTCAACTCTGACACTCTAAGAGTAACTTACAAAGCCAGCACAGTTGTCACAGAAAGTGGGCTTCAGGTAGGTGGTCTCTTGAAAGTTGTGAGGAAAGCCCAGGCCGAGCTTGGAGTAGATGGAGCTGGCCCTCATGAAGTAGGCTGTGATCTCGTCCCTGCTGATGAGGCCTTCCCTGAAGCAAATGACAGGCAGGGAGGTGAGGAGGGCCAGGGTGGTTTCTAGCCTTTGAAACTAACCTTCCAATTGACCTTCCTGTAGCTGCTTCCTTGAGTTCTCCTCCATAGTAAGGACATGGGACAGCACAGAGTGACAATGTGAGGCAGTCTGACTGCTCGTCATACCTGGTAAATGGCCAAACGGTTCAGTGTGTTCAAGACTTAAAAGGGAAGTGTTGTGAAGTGTGTGTAAAGGAAAGCAAAGACCTCATGCTACAGTGTCTGACTTGAGACAGGAAGGGCACCTGTAGAACCTACTGGCCATGCATTTGGTTTTCTGTAGAGACAAAGCTTTTAGAGCCATGACAAAAATGCAGGTAGTATTGATAGAACTATGAATTGTTTCCATGATTTGTAACACCAAAGCAGGAAGGAAGGCCAAGTGCTTTCTCCTAAGCTGGTGGCATTGGGAGTCTTGGAGTGTGAACTCTTCAGAAAGCCTATGGATTTCATGGTCTGCTGCCGTCCACACTGAAGGAGTGAGGCCTTCACTTGATAGTGGCTCCTTCTTCCAGCATGTGTCACGTAAGCCTGGCAGTACATGTGTTCACCAGTGACCACTTACATAGTCCCACACACCGTCCTCACCTGTCTTTGTCCATCACACAGAAGGAGAATGGAAAGCTTGCAGCGATCTTTTCAAATTCCTCTTGAGAGATGTACCCATCCTGGTCGAGATCGTAGTTCTTGAAGACAGACTGAAAAAAAGAGTTTCTTCCGTTTACTGAAGGAAACCAATCATCTCTTCCTTTAGCTAAATGACAAGGCAATGGGTACATAAAAGCTTGGCAGGGGCCTAAGTAAGAGCAGACCTTGAGACATACTCCCTAAACTGTGGTACTGGCACAGCAGGGCACATCCCAGGCATCTGCTGTCCCAGCCACTACAGGGTGCCTAGGTGTGCTCAACCTGTAAACATCAGTTGTGCCACAAACTGGCTACAGCACACAGCTACTCCACTGGATAGAGGATGACCATTCTCTCTCCACTCTGCCCTTCCTGCAGGGCTCTGATCCCTTGTCTGGGAAGCTCACAGCCTAACCCAATTGGAAGCTCTCTCTTCCTTGAGTTCTGTGCTCCTCCTTGTTCTGCATGTGTGACTGGAGCTTAAAGACAGCATGACAATATATCCCCTTCCTCAGCAGTTAGCCAGACCGAGCACTGAAAGTTTCCTATTCCCCTTTTTAGCATTATTGTATGCTGACATTTACCACATATTAACTAATAACTTTTAAACATATGTTCCCCTGCTAGGGCTAATCAAGGCAAACCCACCCCACTGGAGACCAGTGTGTTGACAGAATTTCCTCTGAAACATTCTATGGCCACAGTGTGTGGAGTGAAGCAGCTTTGTGCTCCCTATCATCATGGCTCCTTCTCCTCCCCACATCCTGAAATGAAAGCAGGCTGTCCCATGATTTCGTCTGCCGAAACGGGTACTTACATCCACCATCCTCTGGACATGTTTGCTGATGGTCTTCGGGTCAGGTTTGGGAGATACTCCAGAGGCCCAGTCCACTACAACCGGTGGCTTTGAAGGTGTTAGTGGCTAAAATGGAATAGGAAAATCCTTGTGACTAATGTGGGGTAGCAGGGCTCCTTCTTCTCCTGATACCTGACTGTGTGCCATGGCAGGAGACGAAAGCACACATAGTCAGAATCTGTCTGAGCTCGGCTAACAGATTCTATAGTGCTTTTCCCGAACCTCAGCGGCAGACAACTTCACTTTTCAGTGGGCCTGACCTCCAGGTCCCTCTCCATTAAATCTCTTGTCAGACCTATGAACAAAGGCTAACATGAACACGGATCATGTCAGTTGTGTCTGTGCTGCAGTCACAGTTTTAGTAGAGATGGATAAAGAAAAGCTAATCAAGACGGCAAGATGCACAAGGAAAAAGTCAGTCTGCATATGCCAAGAGAGAGTCTATTGCTGATAATTTGAAACTTAGCTGCAATTAAAATCCCCCTGAAAACAGAAGTTGCTGACCCTTCTTTTGAAATGCCTCTAACGCCCTGGACGTGGACTCTCCCAACCATTCTGTAGAGGCAATGTGACTTTGCAACCCTAAACAAAAGAGCTGATTTTGTGTGTGTAGGCGACTCTCTTCCAGAAGTCCTTCTTGTTTGGGAGTTGGGGGCCTTTCTAGGAGATGGAAATAATTCTTCTACTTACTTGACAGTAAGACAGGCAGGCTCAGATAACCTGTAATGGTCCTACTGTGTGTAAAGCCAGGGCATGGTGCTGTTAGGAGCCCAAATGGGCACAGGCAGTCAAAAGGTCCGGCACCTTCCTGAACCAGAACATCACAGGCCAATGAAACTTTTTCTTTCTACCATGCAGAAAGTTTCACAAATTGTGTGTGTGTGTGTGTGTGTGTGTGTGTGTGTGTGTGTATGTGTGTGTGTGTGTATTGTTGTCATCACCAGTCTTGGAAAAGAGATGTGGGGGCACTTTGACGGGAGGGGGACAGCACCGTGCCTCATGATACTGCCTCCTCTCATTTGAAAGCCCCGACAGGTTCTACCCCACCCCTATTAGGCACACAGTCATTTCCTGTTCACAAAGTGGTTCCTTAGTCTTAACAATAGGCTGTTTATGGATAAGAACTATGTGTTACACATATGTTGAGAAGTTTTCTGTGCTGTGCTCAAATCTGAGCACAGAGCACAAAACATACACTTAATAAGCAACTGAAGGCCAGCTTCTTGAGAAGGAATCTGAGGAGCTTTTTTTTTTTTTTCTTGTTTGTTTTGTTTTTTTGTTTTTTGAGACAGGGTTTCTCTGTGGCTTTGGAGGCTGTCCTGGAACTAGCTTTTGCAGACCAGGCTGGTCTCAAACTCACAGAGATCCGCCTGCCTCTGCCTCCAAAGTGCTGGGACTAAAGGCGTGTGCCATCACCGCCCGGCTTAGGAGCTTTTAAAGCTCTGTCATACTCAAGCATTAGGATGAGAAACTCACGGGGGCTCTGTGGTTCCTTGGTTCTCGGGCATAGGAAAGCTCGTAGATTTCATCTTCTGTGTAGTATAGATCCAGGGATAACTACAGGGGTTGAAGCAGAACACAGTTAATTGTTAGGATTAACTTTCCCAGAACTGAAGATTTTTTTTATTCTTGGTCACTAGTATATGGGAAGGGAAGTAGTAGAATGGACCTGGTACATAGCTAGTACTTAGTCATTATTCTCCCGTGGGGATCTCACCGTTAGCAGGTGCACCAAGTCCTTGTTGGCATCCAATGGTGGGGCCACCTCTTGCAGCTGGACCAATTCATTAATATGATTGTAAAGGGCCAGGAGCTTCTGGACGTTCACCTTCCCATCCTCCAGATAGTCAGGCATGGCTTCGTATAGGGAAATGAGGTCCTTGAGGTGCACTCCCAGTATGGGGATTTTGAAGTGGGTGCACTCCCCATAGGCTCGCCTGTAGTTGTCATAGTTTCTGCAGGAGGACAGCAGTTCAGTCATCTCACCCAGAACCTATGAAGCAGAACAGACTGGTCACAGACCCTGTGGGCCTAGTACGCTGCAGCCACCTTGCTTACTCTCATGACTTTACCCCACCCCTAATTTGTTGGGCAGAGGATGATGATGCATCTCATTTGTGCCTATTGCAACTCAAATTAAAACTCCAGCTACGTGTATAGTCAAAGAAGTATGTGTTCTTCGATATCACTACATAGTTTAATTTGGAAAAGTTTCATCAGTGTATATTAAACTGATTTGCTTTTAGAACTAATATAAGCACTTGACACACCAATCAAAGATACAGAAGGATATAGGAGATATAAGTGCTCTCGTAACCCAAAACTGTAAGTTGCCTTCCCTGGTGTCCTTGAAAGTTTCCAGAAGCATTGTGTGTAGTAATGTCTGGCTTGGGAGGTCAGCAGGCGTTGCCTTTGCTGCTGGCCTGGGAAGCTATGTTTTACTTGGGGAGCTGCAGTGGTGTAGCTCAGGTTACTATTCTGTGGCTCAAGATTCTCAATGCTTGAAGGGAGCAGCCAGAGACAGTCTTTTCAAACGCTGTTGATGTCAGTCACAGAACCCCACTCCCCAAGTGTGATGATGCCAGCTTTTCAGAAGCGAAGATGTGGAGTGACTTTGCCCATTGTGTTTTCACATGTAATGACCATATCAGACACCATGCCAAATTCTTTTTAATAAAATTGTATCTAGCAAGAACCATTTTTATACAGTGAGGAAGTAGAGGCTTGGACTGTGCCCACTCAGAAACTCTGAAATAGCAAGAGACCCCCCCCCCCAACACCCCTTTGTCAAATACTGTTGGAGAGTGAGCTATGTGAACAGCAGGGTATAGGATATATTAACTTTTGTTAGTGTTTCCGTGCTTTCTAATATATAAGCGATCTTTTCAGTGTGGTCTCAGTAGAACTGTTAGGGAATGAAAAGGTGATTGAAGATGATTCTGTGTACCCAGCCACAGTGAAGGGGTTTCTCGAAGGTCCAGCATGGTAATGGAAGGGAATCCTTGGAAGAAAGATGAATACATGGGATAAATGGGTAAGGATATCGAGACCCAAGAATCTTTCCCTAAAAAGAGCCTTGCCCTTCTAGTTTAGGATGTCTATGGTTTGTGACTAGTAAAGTCCCATTACATCATTAGCAGCCCATGCCATGCATGGCACACTGTATCATGGTGGGTGGTTCTTACACTAGCAGTCCTCTGCCGAAGAATTTAAAGAATATCCTGTGACATGCAGTAAGAATGTGAAGCATGCCATAAAAATGCAGCAAATGGCTGGGGGTGTATCTCAGTGGCCTAGCTCTTCTCAATGATACTGTATCTAAAGTGTACGTTTCCATCTCTGGAAATTCAATTGTCCGCAAAGTCTGCAGGTATTCTTGTTAGCTAGTGTTCTGGGCTGTCACTGTCTAGTGCATTTGACACACACTATAAGCAATCGAACTTCTATCTCTTTGGGGAAAACATTCTAAAGTGAGGAGAGCCGGGCAATGGAGTTGATGACGAGGCTAGTAACTGAACATTTCATGACTTGTAGACACAAGGCACATATTATTTTAAGTGGTCTGGCAGACGGGGGCATAGTGACACTGAGGCCAGGTGGAATCTCTCACACACTCTCACGTCTGTGACTCACCCATCCTGATTTCCTGAGGGTTTGCCTCCCTGCCTCCCCGCCCCCCAACACACACACACCTTTTTTTTTTTTTTCTCGGAACTAACTCTTGTAGGCCAGGCTGGTCTCAAACTCACAGAGATCCGCCTGCCTCTGCCTTCTGAGTGCTGGGATTAAAGGCATGTGCTACCACTGCCCGGCTTGGCCATGTAGTCTTAAGGACCCCAGAGGAGACAGCGCACTGACCTTATTGATCTCATGTGGTACGTGTGAACTTGTCTCCTTGAGCCTGGAGATGGAGCTGTGACACAGTCCTCCTATCACAGCCATCAATGTGTTGAAGTTCTGTAGCTGGTGGAGCTTCTGTGATACAGGACAGAGTACAGCAAAATCACAGTACATGTCATTACATGGGGTGCTTAGAAGCTGACATCTCTATGCTGCACATTTCCCATATAATTAATTGTTAGACTAACAGCCAGGAGAGCTGGGGTGTTTTCCCTTTTCATTGACCTCCAGACCAGATCTGAGATCAGCAGGGAGGCCAAGTGCCCCTCTCCTGTGGCGTCTGATCTGTGGACTACCATGTGAACTGTTGGTTTCCAAAATCATTGAGGCCATGCTTAACAAAGACTTCTGAACCCATCCCCTACATTCTGGCCCCTTGGACTGGGGGTAGGCTTAGAGACTAGGTCTCGTCTGTCTCTAATGAATATCAGAGCAGGTGGGCCATTTCCAAACTTGGAGAAACAATGGTGTAGACCATCCTAAGTCGGACAACACAATAAGCACAGTATTATTGTCTTTATCCTATTGCCAGGAAAATATGTTATTCCACTTATGCCAGTAAAGGATAATTGCTGGGGAAGAGAAGTTAGAACCTCTGTCCCCCAAACACTGAATATGCTATTCACGGAACCTTGATCTGAGGACCTAAGATAACTCAGGCTGGCCTGGCACTGCTTATATGCTTGCCATATGGCTAGTTATGAGAAAATAATGTGTCTCATGAAAAAACATTAAAGAGCTGAGTCCTGATCTTGAGATGTCCCACACAGCCTTCCACATTGCTCTTGGGTGAGAAAGGAGACGAGTTGCATATCTAGACCAGGAGATAACAGAAGGGGCACAAATCCCATTGTGGGTCAGAGGGGACATAACTCTGACAGACTAGTCTCAGGGTGAAAGGGCTAAGTCATTTACCTCACGGCCTAGGATAATTGTCTCAGTTCAGCCACTCACCTGGGCCACGTGGATGAACTTGATGAAGACCTCTGCCCGGAGCTGCGGGGTGGGACGGCTGAGAACCATCAGTTGTACCCACTGGGAGATGCCATTGCACAGGGCAATGGACCGCTCCATGGTGGGGTTCTCCTTCACGCAGCTATTTACAAGGTAATTTTGATAATCAGAGAACTGGAGGGAAAAAAGACAACCATGAGGTATTCCTGGAGTTCTGAGGGGCACATCAAATCTTCTCAGTGGTGGCTGGGAACCAGTATGGGCAAACAAGCCTGTGGCTATCTCCTTGGCATCTTTGCTACCAGGCCAAAAAGAATGATGGGTGTCAGATCACATCGGGGCCTCATTATATGAAGTTCATTAGGCACACAAGGATGGGTACACAATATGAATCCAAATAGCAAACTGGTGTAGATGTGCTCTCTCTCTTCTGAACAGAGTAGAGCATAGTAGAAAATGTCTCTCAGTGCCTGCTGTGAGTCTCCAGTTCAAGGACACAATTCTCCTTCTAGAACCTTTCTCTTTCCATCTGTTGTCTACAAATAACTGTGTGGCCATAACCCCCCACACACTCAGGACATGAGTTTGCTATAAACATCAAGATCACACATGATATGGAAGCACTTTTTCACAGTTCCATGCAAATACAAAGTAGTGGTAATAGGAAAATCACTAGCCTGTCTGAACTACCTTGACCAGGGGCCAAGTGAGAAGGGTATCTGAAACACAGCTGAATAAACATATAGTGACCATGTTTTCCCAACCTGTCAGTAGCATTAGCTATGGATAACAATGGGACTGCATGTGTGAAGCTGAAATATCCTGGATGGTCTGGTCTCAGTGATGATTATAGCTGACATGTCTCTGCTACAAGAATCTCTCAGTTTCAAGAGTAAAGAAGAGCCAAGTCTTCAGGAATATTCCTATGGGAGGCTCTGGGGCTGTGTTGAACTCTGCACTCTGAAAGCTGGTGTGGGTGGGTGAAATAGCTAGGAGAATGTGAGTTAAACATCAGGACCAGTGTAAGTGCCAATGTGTGCTTTGCCATTCTGCCTTTCCAGTGCTCCAGAGACGGTGGGAATTCCAACCAGAGGAAGACAGGCCATTTCAACCAGCCTCTACTGACATCTGCTAGACTTCTAGTGTGGTAGAAAATAAACTTTCAAGAGAGAGAAGGGGGGATGTGAATGACTGCCTTGCCTAAATAAAACAGGTGCCCAGATGCCCGTTCTTTGGCCTCCATCCCATGGTGCTGTGACTGTTGATGGGTGGACACATCTGCGTGGGACAAAAGCACTCTTTGGAAGAGCTGTGAGACTGCCACAGAAAGCAAAGATCTTCCCGGTTCTAAGAGGAAGTGGTCACCCTCATTCCGATGAATACCTCATATTCCTTCTCACTAGAAATATGTTCAATCTATTGTCTCTTTAAAAGAGACAATTACCCATGTAATACAATTTTTCCAAACCACAGAAGAGATACATTTCCCCAACTGTTAGAGGGAAAATTATTATTTGCAAAAATTGCTTAGGAAAAATAAAAGCAAACAAGAATCCACTGAAGTAGCCTTCTACAAAGGGGCCATGCCACTCAAAAGATAGAAGGTGGAAGCTTTCATTTGTAAACAGAACATAGTTCAACTCAGAGATGCTGGCTCTGATTTACTGTCCTTCACCATCACTTCTGCTTCCCCGCAGGTAAACACTGGCATCAGCAGACATCATGCAGGCCTGGGACAGCTCTGCCAGCATCACTAGCACAGCTCTGATTTCCAAAGTGATAATGGTTTCTTTTCAGAGGCTTTCAGTTTTGTCTAGCCTTGGGACAGGGGAGGTGGGGTGAAAGAAAACCCTTGGCTGGAGTCTCACAATGGGGGCCCGGCACTTTGTCTGAGGGGTGCCCAGGAGGAAACTGGGTAGTTAGCATTGGGAGTGTTTGGAGCCAGCTCCAAGGGTAAGCTCCTGGGTCTCTGGTTGGGTGATGACAGTCAGTATATCAATGTTATGGGAGAAGCTATGATATAATCTCTGCAATCTGGTTTACTAGCCTCCATCCACACGCAGTTGAGCTCAATAAGTTGTTGCTGAGTGACTGGGAGACACGAGCTCTAACTTTAATAATGCTGTGCAGACCTTGCTCTGGCCCTCCATCCTACACCTGGGGAATACAGGTCACTCTAAGCCAGGCAGCGTAGTACTGACTGGTGTCAGAGAAAAACTGAAGATGGCACCTGTTGGTGGGAGGGTGGCCTGAGTGGAAAAAGTGTTTTAGGAAAGCACTTTGGCCAGTGACAGTGTGTTGCACCTAACATGGTGGCAAGTTCTCTTGTGTGGAAGAGTGTTCTCAGGTGTCCTGCAGAGTTAGTTGTGAGGACTGGAGTGTGGGCAGGATGCTCTGTGATCACTCCCTGTTGTTGATGGTTAAGTTGAGTCCCCCTCCCTTCATCTCTCTTCACCTTTGCTCTGCTTGGCTACACCAACAGAGTGAGTTAAGTCAGCAGTTTGCTTCCAGATTCATGGAAATGATGGCCAACTCTACCCTGGAATTCTAACTCTTAGCGAAGTTACTCCCACTTTTTCTTTTCTTCTCTTTTTTTTTTAAATTATAAAACAATTTTCTAAAGGTCTAATGCTTTTCAGGGATGAAGGGCATGGGCATCCTCATACACAAGCATGCATGCAGGATATCATGTGTGCCCGCAGTGCCATGCCTAGTGAGGCTGAGTGAATGCTAGAGTGGTATGTGGGCATTTCTAGAAGGTGTGACATGGGGAAGCAGAGCATGGGCAGCTAAAGGAATTCTGATGGCATTAGGTTTCCAGATCCCATGGTGCCTGCTAGGGAGGTCTCCTGGCCCCATGGCAGGGAGAGGGTCATGCTGGGTCAGGAGGGCACCTGGTTGCTGCTATTCTCTGCTCATGATCGTAAGTTCCCAGAGTAGGTTTCCTCCTGCCCCCTGGCTACGTACAGAAATCCTTCGGAAGGACTTGAATTCAAGGTAGGTGAGGTGCTCAGACAGTTCTTCAGGTTCCAGATGGTCAAACAGCAGGGAGACTTTCCGCTTCTTGCTGGTATTTGATTTTATCCTTTGAGTCAGTTTTCGGGACCAGTCTCGGGAATTACTTTGGTGGGTAAATGAGAAAGGGAGAAGACGAAGAATAAATCACTACTGCTTTTCATGAGCAAGCACACCAGCGTTACCCTCAAGAATTCTCAAGGCATAGTTAGCTAGCTTTGTCTGGCATAAATGATGCATTAACTGAGTTTCCCCATGTCAATTTTTTCTATAATAACAATTCAATGAAGTGAGTCTTATGGATGTATCGAGAGGGACAGGAGGGCAGCAGGAAGGGGAACTTTTAGGCATTGGTCCTGGCTCTTTCTACTCTTTCAATGCCTCTATGTGTTCCTTCATTCCTGTTAGGGCTATGGGATTGTTGGTGGAAATCATAAGAGGGAGCCAGCAGAGATCAGAGAAAAATAGAGAGAAGACACTATGCTGTAAGGCTCATTGGTAGGAACATGTGCTCACTCTGGGCAGAAATACGCATTTTTCTCCAATCTCCCCAGTTATGAAAACAACCACACAAACTAGCTGACTCTAGAATGACCCAGTGATTCCTCAGTGTCCTCACAGCCCAGCCAGAGGCTCTCTTAGTCTCAGATTTGCTCTAAACAGAGGAAAGCAGCTAGTGTTGGAAGGCAGCAGGGTGCAAGCCTGGGTTTCTAAACTGGCATTTCTGAGAGCCTCGGCTCTGGACATTCGGATTTCTGGATTTGAAGTTTGGGAAAGGCTACAAACTCTGTAGACCTCTTCCCCCTGTATTCAAGGCTTTCAAATGCAAAGGAAACTGTAACTTGCAATTCCTTAACTATATCAAGTCAGGTCATATCCTCAACTAACATGTTCTGAAGAATGGTAAAAAACCCTGGGGGAGGAAATCCACCTAGAAAATATCAGGACAGAAGACTAAGGTTTTCAAGTGGTCTGGGCTCTAGGTTTTTCATCTTTTTTTTTTGTTTTTTTTTGTTTTTTTTTTGTTTTTTTGAGACTCCTGGCTAGGTTTTTCATCTTAAAATGAAAAGGTTGTTACTTTGAAAAAAAATCTCTTTTATCTATGAAGTTGTATAATTCCAAGCAGGGAAGTAGAGAGGACCCAAATAGATGTAAAGATTGATTTGGGATTATGGAGTGTGACTTTGAAATAATTTGTGTGTGTGTGTGTGTGTGTGTGTGTGTGTGTGTGTGTGTCTGTGTGTCTGTGTGTCTGTGTGTGTGTGTCTGTGTGTGCATAGGTATTATATGCAGGGCTTGGAGTACAGCTTCTGTTTTGCCACTGGTGCATGTCACAGCTGTATTAAATACATGGCAGGGATAACAAGATGAGGGTTGGAGATTAGTCACAGATCCTAGACCAGACCAGACCAGACACACCCCAGGCCAGTCAGACACAGACCCCAGGCCAGTCAGTCACAGAACTCAGACCAGTCACAGACCCCAGGCCAAAACAGTATTTTGGGTGAATAAATCTCCTCAATATGCTGCAGTTCTAGAACTCTGTATTTTGGGAATTTGTGTTATTACAAAACAATTAACCACACATAAAAACCCCAGAATGTAAAATGTGTGACCTCCTTCCCCAAATTAAGAAAAGCTCATTTTCCAGAGTGAGCCAATCGTGTGAATAAGGAACTTCAAGTATGACGTGAAGCATCCCTGAGTTCCTTCTCGGCTCTGGGACTTTAATGGTCTTTTAGACATCTATCTACATGTGTTCTAAGTCTCTGGTTGGGACATTTTGCAATGGTGCCTGGTCCATTAAGTGCAGGGTGCCTGTTGCATCAACTATGAATGAGGCCCTAGTCCAGACACTGGGCTGTCTGTTTCTCACAGATTGGATACCTTCTAGCAAGGTCTAGCAACCTTCTGCTCTTTGCTCATGGCCCAGGCAGCTTCCCCACTGGGGCCTCTCTGCTTTTCTAGTAAATGTCAAGTTATCTATGGTGGGGCTCTCCTAACCTGCCTGTCTGAGCTTCTTGGAAGTAGAGGGAATGAGAGGCCCAGTACCACAGCTTGGGTTACTGGAGGGAGGTGGTTTCAAGGACTCATCAGGACCCTTAAACACTCACATTTGCGTAGTGTCAATCAGGCGGCAGTGGGACTCCTCACCATTGTTTTTTACCAGGTCCTGAAATTCTTCCATGGTGCTGGTCAAGCTGGCATCCATTTTGAACATGATCCAGAATTCTGTTATCCAATACCTACAAGGAGGGAGTTAGGAAGAACACTGAGCCCAGGGCTTCACAGTTAGGCAGATTCCCAAAGGAATTTGAGGACACAAAAAGTACTCAGAAGAAGACAGAGGGTGATTTGTCTGTAGTAAAAGATCTGGGGGTAGAGGGTTCCCAGGAGGAAAGAAAACCATCTAGCAGATGGCTGTCCTGGAACTTGCTCTGTTGACCAAGGTGGCCTCAAACTTAGAGAGCTGTCTGCCCCTGCCTCTCAAGTCCTGGAATTAAAGGCATACAAAAGCAAGGGGATGGAGAAATAGAGGAACATAAACAGAAAGAGATGAAAAGGAACAAAGCATAATAACATTTATGTTTGAAAATGCCATAATGAAACTACCAATTGTGTGTTAACTTAAAAAATTAGTAAAAACTCTTAAAAACAAAGAACAAAACAAAGCAAACATTTTATGAAGGATATATACAAAATAGTTATGACTGTTTATTATATTTTCAGAATTTTCAAAACGTTCAGTTACCACAACAATTAAGAACAAAAACAAAGAAGAAAACACAAGCCCTTGATTGTCTTTGTATCCAGCTTTTGTATTATTTGATATAAACTGTCATAAGACTAAAAGGAAAAAGGATAATAATCTTAAGGACAGGTACAAAAGAGGAAATCTACTGTATTTAGTTGAGTTTTCAACATTAAGTCCTTTTGCCCTTTTTTTCTGTCCAGAGGCAGCTTATAGTGTCAGAGGCAGGTTAAAGAGTCAGAGGCTGGCTACAATGTCAGAGGCAGGCTACAGTGCCGGAGGCAGGCTACAGAGTCAGAGGCAGCCTACACAGTCAGAGGCAGCCTACAGTGTCAGAGGCAGGCTACAGTGTCAGAAGCAGCCTACAGAGTCAGAGGCAGCTTACAGAAGGCTGGGAGGGAGAGGCTGGAAGACCAGAACGAGTAGAAGTCCAGAGAGCAGCTTTTCATGTAATCTCATCCCACTCCACATAGTCTCTAAATCACACAGACATTACCTGACAAAATAGCAGATTTTCAGGCAAATTCCTGGAGAATTCTTCTCCAAGGCATCCTTATATGTAGGGCTGTGGTTAAGGGAAATAGAAGCCACATTACAGAAACTTAAACTTCCATCTTTCGAAGTATTTACTAAACCAGCCCCTGAAATGTGGGTAAATCACCTCTTGCCTGTGCCCAAAAGACTAGGAGCCCAACTGAATGAGTAAGTTAGAAAGAGATCCCCTTCATCTTTTAAAAATTTTCCAGTAACTGATTTATGCAGTAACTATTTGGGCAGTGACTTAAGGAAATATGTATCCATATACATTTAAATATGTTGATAAATAAGAACAATAACATGAACATTTTCTCCTACACACACACACACACACACACATATATGTATACACACATACACACACATACACATACATGTATATGTACACACACACACACACACACACACTCACACCTGGCATCATAACCAACCTTGTGCATTGATTGTCATGGCAAGGCAGATAAAGTCATGGAATAATCCAAAAATATAATCAAAGAGTGCTTTAATGGTCTTTATAATTCTGAATATTTTGAAAGAACAAAAGAACATTCCTGCATGTACATGTCCTTTGAGATATAATGAAAGGGTATTTGCATATTTACGAATCTGATGAGAACTCTAGTCTAGTGGAAAATGTGGTCCTGTCACCTTTTTTTTCTGTTGACAGATTGAACAGTAAGCTACCTGGCTGTCTACCTCACAAGACCATAGCCTTTTTCTCTTTTAGCAACTGAGACATGATGACTGCAATATAGGGGGTCAGTGAACTACAGTTAGGCCAGTGAGATGGGTCTAGTTACAACCAGCCAAAATCCCATAACTGGGGTGGAAGTGGTCTTCCCTCAGTAGGTGTGAATATATTCCCCTTTGGGTAACATAGTTAAATACAGAAAAGGCAGGTCTCATCAGCACCCTGGTGCTGTACTTCCTGTGAAAGCCTGTGTGATTTTGAATGTCTTTGATCCACACACTTGAAAGTTCAGTGTGAGATATTTGAGTAAGTGAAGTAAACATGCATTTTAAGCAGAAAACTCACTGTATGCTCAGCTTTAGAACACATAAGATAATGTTAGCCCATCAGAGTGATAAAATCACAGCGAAAGAAAAATCCCTAAAATCTTAAATATGAACAAACTAAACTTGAAAACACAAAGAAATATGCTAAAATTTGTAATTTTAATAAATATAGGACTAACTTCAAAAATTAAACATGAATATATTAGTTTCTTATTAAATCTGTTCTTGAAATTAGAGCATGCACACATATCACACTTACACACACACACACACACACACACACACACACACACACACACACACCCCTCTTTTGAAAGAGCTAAGTGGAAATGTCGAATCAAAGGTGTTGGTGTGTTTTACAGGGCAGCCTCCTCCCTAGCCTCCTGATGTTTCTGCACAGGGGCTGAGTTCCCTGCAACCTCAACAACACCTGGACTGTGAGGCTTCCAAGCATCCTTCAGACAGAGAAAGCTCCCCTAGTCCTCAGCTGTTTGCTGCACCATGGCAAAGGCAGCCTGCTCAAGGTTGCTGTTTCTGTCAAACAAAAACAAACATGGGGGCAAGCTAACAAATATATTTGAATACCTTAAAATGTTAGCAGGACAAACTGGCCCAGACCTTCAAGAAAATGGTTTATGATAGAGAAATGGAAACTCGAAAGTCATCCTGGGTCTATAGAATGGTGGAGGAATCATTGTGTAAAACCATCCACATTGTATGAAGACAGCAGATGGACCCTGTGTGCAAGTGTGCTCAGGGGAGAGGTCACATGAGGGGAAGGGAGGCTAGGGAGGAGGCTGCCCTGTAAAACACACCAACACCTTTGATTCGACATTTCCACTTAGCTCTTTCAAAAGAGGTGTGTGTGTGTGTGTGTGTGTGTGTGTGTGTGTGTGTGTGTGTGTGTGTGTGATATGTGTGCATGCTCTAATTTCAAGAACAGATTTAATAAGGTCACATGGGAAGGACATGGGAAGGTACACTTCAGGAGTCCTGGGGGAAAGGCATTAGAGGCCTAGGCTGTCAAGTACTGCTGGGAGGAATGAGCAAGCATGGAGCAAAATCCACCAGGCCTGGGGCCTGAGAAGCCACAGTGGCAACAGAGGGAAGTCTGTGTATTTCAGTGGGAGCTTCAGTTGTGTTGAGGAATGAGTAGGAGTAGAGCTTGGAGCTTGTGAAGGCGGACTTTTTAAGAAGGTTTCACATCCAATTTCTAATCCTAACAGCCGAATAAAGGGGAAACAGGGCTGAGTTTATTTTTAGATGTAGGACATTTGAATGTATCGTGGCTGGGGAGCAGGTACTACTGAAAGGCAGTGTGGGAGCACAGGGAAGAGGGGTGCAGTGTGTGGGATGTGGCTGGGCAGGCAGTGTAGTGGTTGCTGCAGGAACAGCACCCAGTGGTGCCCCAAAGGAGGCCACTCAAGTACATTTGGTCCTGAGGCCAGCACATTTTTAGGGAGGAGTGTTTAATTGCTGGTATTGTTTACAATTACAGGTGTATGGAGTCAGAAAAAGCAGAGTGATTGGGTTTGGAATTCACTCCAGAGGAGGCACCTACTTACTGCAGGTATGTCTCATTAGGTGGCACTCTCCCTATGCTCTACCCTTGCCACACCCCTGGGAAACTGGTCTCTGAGATGGAAGCTACAGCTTTGTGGAGGAGGTTTAGAGAAGGGAGTCTGCCCTGGCTATTCCATCTCTCCTTTTCTTTCCCAGGTTGTAGTGTATCTTTTGTTTGTTCTGTTTTCTGGAAAAGGGTTTGCACAGTCACATGTCCTGGCTCATTCTCAGAGACCTAGGCTTCAGGTGCTGACTGGTCTCATGTCTCCTACAGCACTTTTCTCTTGGGGACTACATCTCACAGTATCACCAGCATTCTGAAGGAAAAATTGGGCACTTTTCTACATCCTGCCACAGGAGACCCATGTCTAGCAAGGACTAACTGGTCCACAGTACCACAACCTAGAGTAAGAAGGCAGTGTAGATTGTATAGCTGAACCTTTCTTCCGAGCCCAGGAGGGATGAAGAACTCATGCGAAGTCCATTAAGAAATGCATCACTCATTAACCCAGATCCCAAAGACAAATACAATATGTACTCACTTGTAAGTGGATATCAGACACAGAGCAAAGGACAAGCAGATTATAGCTTACAACCCTGGAGAACCTAGGAAACAAGGAGGACCCTAAGAGAGACATACATGGAAAAAAGGCAAGATCTCCTGAGTAAATTGGGAGCGTGGGGGAAGGGAGGGTGGAAGCGGCGGTGGGGGGGGCAAGAGGAGTGGGAGAAAAATGTATAGCTCAATAAAAAAAATGACAAAAAAAGAGAAATGCATGACTCAAGACTCACAACTTCCCTGGTCAGTCTGTGTAGGATGAATATTTGTGACTAATGTATAAGATTTTTTTTTTTACTAGCAAGAGATATTAATGTTGCCTGCATTTGTATGCTGATTTCTTCGACCATCTCCCACTCATAGAAATCAGCATAAATAATATTGTCCTACCTAAAAGAAGCTAAACACACAGGTGCACACATACAGGTTCATATACACACAGGTTCACACATACACTCACACACTCTCTCTCTCTCTCTCTTTCTCTCTCTCTCTCTCTCTCTCTCTCTCTCTCACACACACACACACACACACACACACACACACACACACACACACACACCTATACCCTTAAAAGGACAGATGAAGCCATTTACTGCTCAGGTTTATTCCAAACCAATCAAAATAAAAGCACACTTGAGGCTGCAGCCTCAGCTGATGCCCAAGGATATAGGCTCATGAGTTTTTGTAGCAGCTCAGCTGAGGAGATGATGATCCGGTGCATGGTCAGCACGACTTGTAACAGTTGGTTACTTCGACACAGGTTCCCATCTGCATCTGAAAATGCAAAGAGTGGCATGTGAGTCCCTCAGAGAGAAATGGTGGGTCCCCCGACTATCCGTCAATACTCCAGGGGACAGTCTAGAGCTGTTCAAACACTGGTATCTTTTGGCTGTCTGGTGCTTAATGTCCTCCCTCCTGGATTTGCCATCCTCCTGTAACCCTCTCACGTCACCAAAGGTGGTAGAGTCTGCATCTAGACTGAAAGCAGAGGCAGTTGTATGTTTTAGGGAACCCCAAGTCAATACGGTTTGGGGTTGAGAGGGACTTCCCTAGGGTCAGAGTAGGAAGTCACAGTGTTAAAGGACAATTCAAAGAAATATCTTTCAGGGTTTTTACACAGGCGCATGGCTAGTTAGATGTGTTCTTAGAGCTGTCTCCTAGGCCTTGGAAGGAGCTTATGCAAACGAGGAGCCTGAAGCACAAGCTGCCCCAATTCTAAGGCCTGCAATGAAATCAAAGAGGGATGGCTGCAGTAAACATTGCAGGCAAGTAGTGGCAGTGGATTTTGAGGGTGGATTTTGCAATGATTTGCAAAAGACACCATTTGCATTTTCCAAACCCATTGGGTAGCAGTCACAGTCTGTGTTCTATATAGTAGCAGTGGGTGTAAAGATGCCCCTAGGAGTGGTTTCCAGCATTGATTTGGTTTCTATGGTATGAAATATCAAGGACCGTGCTGCTTGTCACTACATATCTACTCTCTGACCATCACCATGAATCACATTTTTTGGGATAATCTTTTTGTATACTGTATGAATGTATCTCTGTCTTACCTACCTAAGGCACCTTCTGATTGGTTCAGTAAATAGCTGAATGGCCAATAGCTAGGTAGGAGAGGGTAGACAGGAATTCCAGGGTGAGATAGGAACTCTGGGATACAATCAGAGTTTCAGGAGATTCGCCAGCCAGGCATTGAGGAAGTCAGACATATGGTAATGAGGAGACGTAACGAACCATGTGGCAGACGTAGATTAATATAAATGGGTTAATTTAAGTTTTAAGAGCTACTTGGGAACAAGCCTGAGCTAAGGCCAAGTTTTCATAATTAATAAAAGTCTCCAAATTATTATTAGAGAGCTGGTGGTCCAAAGAAGGACCCGATAGATACATTAGTCAGGATCACTTGCCAGCTGGATTCTAGGCAAGCTTAGTCTTTTGAAACAACCAGCAAAAGATGAGAGGAGAACGAAGTCAGGTTGTTTCTTTCTCATCCATCTCTGCTTTGCCCCATTTCTACCTCTTAGATGAGTGGTCCTTCCCTTATGGCTAAGGTGCTCTCTTGGATCTCCGTCTTGTTATCTCCTGGCTCACTGGACTTTAGGATGGGAATGCCTGCTGGGGGTTGGGCAGTTCTGGTGTAACATCTCTCAATTCCACTCTCATCTCCATAAGTAGTCCTGTCTGTCTGTCTGTCTGTCTGTCTGTCTGTCTGTCTGTCTGTCTGTCTGTCTGTGTGTCTGCCCGTCTATCTTCTGAACTATCAGTCATCTATATATTCTAAAATATATTGTAAAAGGAGTGACCAATTTAATTTTTTTCAAGTTTAGTGAGTTGCAAATGAAGGACATATTCTCAAAAGTCCTGAATCCTCAAATGCTGACCTAAAGTCACATGCCGTTGAGAAAGCTTGAGTATTTATAGGCTCTCTCCAGCCCTCACTGCCTGTCCCCTCTACCGTGGAAGGTCCTGTGGAAGCCCACACCTCTTCTCTGTTCCCAGCTCCACTTTTCAAGGACAGCTAAGTTTGTCTACCCTGGTGAGACTGTGACACCAACATTTTCCCTGTTGATTTATGCCCAGTGACATTTCACTGTGCTCCTGTATCTTGTACTTGAACCAAAAGTAAATCAATCCAGGATCTCTGCATCTCTGTTTCCCTCTTCCTCAAGATCTCAGGGTCACCCCCTTCTACCTCCCTGGTCACTTTTCAACCATTCTGTTTCAATTTCTGTCTCCACTAGTCAGTTTGTTGGATAGTTGGCTCTATTCGATCTCTTACTTAGCCTAGGTTGGTCTTGAACTAGAGGTCCTCTTGCCTCAGTCTCCCAACTGCTGGGATCCTAGGTGTGAGCCACCATGACTAGCCCAAGTATCTAATTTTAAGGGTTATTGATCAGTCCCACTCTTCCAATCATTCTCCTGTCCTCATCTTTATGATTCAGATAATCTTCACTCCAACCAAAGCCAAGCTGATGAATCTCCTCCTGGAAGGCTTTCTTCTCTTGGCTCCACTGCTCCACACTTTGTCACGTCTCTCTCAGGCTCCTCTTCTGTCTCCTCTCCCTCGGCTAAGCTCTTAAATGTCAGCTTGTGCTACAGTTTAGTCCTCCCACCTCTTTCTGCTAACATTTTTTTTTAATTTAAAAGTTCTTAAATTTTAAATTAAAAAATTGAACTTTTTCCCTAGATGAATTAATCCAGGTTCTGGCTAAAACATCATCTCTCTGCTGATATCTGACAACTTCTATTTTCAGCATTTACCACGAACTTAGTATGCCCACCAGCTTAGTTTCCTTAGAGGCCTAAGTCCAAAAGAACTCTTTACTTCTCTGGTGCATTTCTCCTCCAGTCTTCCTCATCTCCAGAAATGGACCACCAACCATCCTGTGAGTTACCCCAGCTAAAAAACTAGAACTCACATGAGGTCCTTTATTTTCCTTTCATCTGATCCATCAGTGAGCCTTGATTATATTTCCAAAACACACCAGTGACCTGCCTGCCTCTCTCTAGCCTTGATATCTGTCCAGAGTAACCATGATGCAACAATCTAACTCTTTCTACTCTTACCGACACACAATCTCTTCTCTACCCAGCTCCTGAAACCTGGAAAATCAGGTCATATTCTTCCATTCCAATGAGCTGCATTGCCTTTATTGTGGCTGGCAGAGCTCCACATGCCCTCACCTCTTTTTTATTTTATTTTATTTGCAATTTTTTAAAAATTTGATTTAGAAACAAGATTGTTTTACATGACAATCCCAGTTCCCTTCTCCCTCCTGTTCTCCCCTACCACCCCCCGCAACTAAAACCCTACCTAGCACATATCCTTTCTGCTCCCTCTGGAGGGTGAGGCCTTCCATAGAGTGTCATCAGAGTCTATCGTATCCTTTGGGATAGGGACTAGGCCCACACCCATGTGTCTTGGCTCAGGGAGTATTCCTCTATGTGGAATGGGCTCCCAAAGTCCACACCTGTGCTAGGAATAAGTACTGAACTACTACAGGAGGTCCCATAGATTTCTGAGGTTTCTTCACTGAAACCCATGTTCCTGGGGTCTGGATCAGTCCCATGCTGGTATCCCAGCTATCAGTCTGGGGAGCAAGAGTTCCCCAATGTTCAGGTCAGTTGTTTCTGTGGGTTTCACCAGCCTGGTCTGGACCCCTTTGCTCTTCACTTGTCCTTCTCTGCATCTGGATTCCAGTTCAGTTCAGTGATTAGTTGTGGGTGTCTGCTTCTACTTCCACCAGCTGCTGGATGAGGGCTATGGGTGGCATATAAGTCAGTAATCAATCTCATTATTAGAGGAGGGCATTTAAGGTAGCTTCTCCTCTGTTGCTTAGATTGTTAGCTGGTGGCCCTCGCCTCTTTAAATATGGCCCTTCATTTTGAAATGTTTTTGCCCTTCTCTCCACCTGTTTCCACTTCAGACACTCAGAGGCTGTTGTTAGATCATGGCCTTTGAATTTGCTATGGCCCTCAATGTTATCTTTCTTCCAGTGGATCTTTTGTAACACATAAGTCTCATCCCATGAGAGGTCGTCCTCTGACTAGCCAATATAGCCATTACTCTGCTTGAATTTCTTCATTGCACATATGACCTGGTTGTCCCATTGGTCTCTAAAAATGTTTAGCTTACTAAATACTCAAAAGAATACAAACCTCCTGGGACCTGAGCCTTATGCATTTCCCTCCACAATCTATTTTCAGAGTCCAGATTAGAACTGACACACAGCAGATACTCATCATGGGCTGAATAATGTCATGAACGGTGTCAAACAGGAATCTCTTGACTTTCTGTGTCTCTTTGGTAATTCAGTTTGCTTTCGTCATTTGCCATTTCACTCACTTGGTGTAGTAGATGTACTTATTTTCTTCTTAGTCAATTTTTTTAACTTTAAAGTTGCAGATTGCTAAAACATTTTAATAAAACATTCATTTAACTTTATTATAGCTTTGTAATCCCATCCATAAATTCTTTAAAACTTAAATTCTGATAGATAGGATTAGATAGGATTAGACTTGCTTCTATATGTATGTTTCATGGCCCACATAATTTCTGTATAATTGCTGCTTGGCATAAAAATACCATATAACAAATTATCTTAAAAACATTTGCTTTTGCTCAAGAGCCTATGCTTTGGCTATGTGCTGGCAGATTCCTTTGTTGGGGGCCAATTCAACAAGTCTCCTAGCTTCTAGGGGACCAGTAAGCTAATGTGAGTATATTCTTCTCATGATGACAGGATACTGAAAGTGACATGGAAATAACCAATAGCCTCTTAAACCTATGTTTGGAAATGGCCTGCTGTCACTTGTGTGTCATTTTATGGTTAAAGCAGGTCATGCTTTTGAATCTAAAGTTGAAGGGCAGGAACTTCAAGTCACATGGGGATCATTAGACACACAGAGGAAAAAGAATTGAAGACAACAATGCAACAAAACCAAACTACAGGGAGTAACTTTTCAATGCAAAATTTGACAAAATTTGACAATTTTACAACGTGCTTTTCTTTGTAAAGTAGTAGTATTTGTATCCCTCAATACAGTGGTGAAAGACAGGAGAGTGTGAACTGTATTTATGAGGTACACACACTCTCATGTTCACACAAATTTATTCAGGATATACTGCCCCTCAGACATGCTATCCCTGTATTTCCTTATAGCTGACAAACACCTTCCCATGATGGTCACATAGGCAGGAAAGGGTCCTAGAAGTATCCTCAGTGAGATCAAACAAGGTCTTTGGAAGGATTCACATGTCTAAAAGGGCTCACCATGGAGAAGACTAGGGAGACACTAAAACTGTTCAAATGTTTTATAATTACCTGTTGGAACAAGTTTAGATTTGTTCTGTGGGATCATAAAAGGCAGCACCCAAATTGATGGACAGACATTGTGGGAAACAGAATTTGGCTTAATGTGTGACTGAAAAGTATACCTGATATGCTCATCCAGTGCTGAAAGCATTTGCATCACAGAGGACTTAGAGTCTGGAGACCATACCCAGTGAGCATGCTGCATAGTGATTCCCATTTATCGAAACCCTCTGAAGACCGGCACTGTGCTAAGTATGGCAACATGATTTCTAATTCTCAGAACAACCCAGCAATGTTTGCATGGTTCACAATTTGCAGGAGAGGAAATTCAAGGGTAGAAATGTTGGGTAATATGTTCTAGGTCAAAAAGATAATGTAACATTGAGGGAAAGATCTGGCCCAGTCTGCTTAATTCCAGAACCCGTGTGCTTCCCTCCACACCTGGCTGTGTGATATGTGACCGTCTGTCAGGCCAAAGGACTCCTGTATTTAATGGGACACAGACTCAAGTGAGCTCTAAGAACACTGTGTCCGGCCCCTCTAGCTCTAGGTTCTAAAAATGCTGCTAGAAAGCCTAGTTGGAGCCAGTCCACATATAGAATGACTTTTGTAATCCTGTGACTTCTAGAAGTCTCATATGTCATGTTGGCTCCATCTGAACTTGAATGTTGTCTTTTAGATACCAGGGAGTCCTGCCTAAGATTCACAAGCGTCTTCCCACTCCACTTCTCCCACCCCCAACACCTCTTTTTGTACAGTCTGAGTGACACACCCACAGGATGGTTTGTGAATCCCACATGCTTTCTGTGGGGGTGAGTGCTTGGCAAATGGCAAGTCCAGGAGGGGCTGACTCACTCACCAAGGATGGCAGAGATGAAATGAGGTGAGGAGCATAGAGGAGCACTTTTCTCTACACCTAGACAGGGTTTCTCATCTTCTCTCTTCCTGGTTTTCCTTTTTCAGTGGGATTGGCTTAGTGCAGTCTCTCACCCGCACCCTACCACCATCTCTCCCCCGTATGACCTTTGATGACTAGATGACCTCACTGAGGGATCGTTCCCTTTCTTCCATCATCCCACAGAACAAACGCACCTCTTCAAGATGCTGGCCAAGGGGGATCTAGCTACCTTGTAGGGTGCTAGATTTTATTTGGATATAATTGCTGTAAGCCGATTTAAATATTTCAACGAATAAGTCTACTTTGTTTTCATCTTTAGGCTTTTAAAAATGCAGGGTGTCATATGAAAAATTCTAATAAGCAAAATGTGCAATGCATAATAAAATGTGCATAATTTCACTACCATCTGCTGCTGCTTATTCTTAAAAGGGTTGAAACCTCAGTGGGGTGTGAAATGTCACTCTTATAGTCTCTGCAACTTGACTCATAGAATGATGGACATTTACTTCTTGGGAAACACACTGATGAAACACATCTAACCTGTGGACCATTTGTTTGATAGAGTGAACAAAAAGCCATGTGGGTTCTGGAGTCATCTGTCCATGAGATGACAATCTACTTTCCATCATTAGTCCCAGTATAGGCAAAAGCTATGCTTTATAGACACATATATTCTTGATTGTTTTCTATCTCCATTTTCTACCTAATGCACAATTTCCTTGTAAAAGCACTGCAGGTCAGTGGGTGGGTGTCTAGCATCTGCTTGTACCAATAAAGACACAGAACTCTCAAACCACTCTATACATCAACTTTTTTTTTTCACTGCTTCAATTTTAAAGAGTTGGGAGGATGTCTAAAGGTGCCGATCCTGGTAGAGTGTTTATTTAACATGTACAAGGCCCCCGAGTTCAGTGCCTAGTACTGCAAAAATATGTTTTTGACATTCTTAACCAATATTGATTATGAAACTATCCTGTGAGAAGCAACGTCCTAGGTATCAACAGGTGTCTGAAGAGCAGAGGATAGGCTGCCACTGAAGAGTTTTCAAAGCTAGCAGAGGAATGAGCCACAGTCAGTGGACCTAAGAGTTTTAGCAACCAAACATCAGGAAGAGAAATCACAGAGGCCATGATGGTGAGAGGGTTAGGAGAAGGGAGACACAGTCCCACATCTATGTGGTGGTTCAGGGACGACCTCATGAGGTCTCTGGAGAGGTGACCTGTATCCAGCTGTGTCAGGTCATCTCCCAGGCACTCTTCTTCCTTTTTCTTTTTGGCTTAGATTTAAATAAGCTTCTAGCTTCAGATGGATGAACTGCTTCCTTGCGGTCCAGATCCTGTGCAAAAAGCCAGCAAAGGCTGCATTCCAGCTCCCCACCTAGCTGACAGGAGAAGGGGTGGCTTTCCAGTGAGACTTGTCTGAGGGACAAGATGAAAATGCCACACTGCAAGGCTGACATGAAGCACAAGGCACATGACCGACACCAGAGAGAAACTCTAGCACACAGCCTTTTTGTCCCCTTTGTTTTGGTTTCCATGGAAATATCTTGATGTGTGAAAGATTTTGAGGGTACCAAAGGCAGAATGTCAGAAATTGGTATGTTGAGCATGAATAAGCATGGGGGTGGAGGTGGCTTGCATAACAGGAAGTAACATGTGTGCTCCATCCAGGGATCTGGAAAACTAGGATCAGAAATCCATGGGCAAGCCTGAACCTGTCAAAGGAGATCAGCATCCCAGAAATGAAGGCAGACTGGATCCAGGCGGAACCCAACAGGCGCACTCAGAAGTCTGAACATGTAACAATGGGGCAAGTGCTTCAGAGAAGCAAAACCTACATGATGGCAAGACAATAACATTCTCTAAACTCTGCAAAGTAAACCCAAAGCTCACTGGGTTTTGTGTGTTGGGTTCAGGCATTTTTAATGCCGACAGTGGCAACCGAGACAGCAAGCATATGTGCAGAAGGAATGTGTTTACATATACCTTCAACGTTCACAGCTTTTTACAGCCTCAGCAGCTTAAAATGTATAATACATGCCACCTTAATTTTTTCAAAAATTCTCCACCCTTCAAGACTTGAGAGGAAGAGAACAGTGTGGAGAAACCAAGTGCTGGTGACTGGGATCCAGGACAAGCTTGCTAATCAGCATGGCTGCTTTCAACAGCTCTTCTGGGTATGACAGGTTCTGGGTCTGCGGTGTTCCTGTATTTCTGTGGTGTAACTATTCTCATTAAGCCACAGCTGGGAAGCAGAGTTTGGAAGAGGTGCTGACAGTCAGCTCCAAGGATAGGCAATCAGGCAACCTCCACAGACCTGTGAGGTTTAAGAGCTGAAGCTTACTTAATAGGGTCCTCTTTTAGTCTCTTCTCTGGGATGACCATGGACTTGATATTAAGGATAAGAAATGGAGGCAACATGCCTTAGTCACAGTCATGGGGCTGGTGAATTGAATACCTGGCAGGAAGGGCCTTTGGTCCCTAGCACTGGGCTCTTTCCTTGGCACCTGCTTCTCCTTGGGGCAGTAAAATCTTAGGAGAAGGCACCCATGCTACAAGAATATTCCCACTAGTGCCTCTCCGTTCCCAAGAACTGCTACACACAAAGACTCACCCTTCTTTGTAGAACGACAGAATATGCTCTAAAGATTTCTCCAGCAATCCTAACCCTGAGACCTACCCACCATTGTTTATGAGCACATGAGACAGTTACTACTGGTACCATTTTCCTGGGTCATCTAGAATGCAGCAGCCTATGAGCCAATGGTCACTGGGTAAAAATGATGGCTGTCCTAAGTTGTCAGTACCCTGCATGGCCAGGTGAAGTATTCTCTATTTCTAAAGCAAACCAGGCACCAAAACACACCTCCCTCCCTCCTTCCCGCCCTCCCTCCCCTCCCCCCTCTCTTTCTCTCTCTGAGAATACTTTCCTTCTGAGGCACGAAGCTCAAGGTAAAGAATGACCCAGATGAGTGATTGCTGTCTACAAACGTCTAACCAAGGGCATAGATTGCCTAAGGTGAGAAAGGGCTTTTTAGCTATGTTGTCTCTGTTGCACAAAACAGCTATTTGTCCTAGGAGGCTGCTTGCCACAGTCTAGAACTGCCACATTTGTGGAACCAAGGACCTGAAAAGTCATGAAGGAAGTTGTTCTTAGCAATTCTGCAAATCAGACACAGTTCTGAGAGTGAGTAGGCAGAGTGCAAGGAACTAAAGACTGGGCCAGGGTGGAAGCGGGACAGGAGGGAAGACCCAGGGAGCTGACTCTAGTGCAACACAATGGCTTCAGACTCCATAAACCACTGTTGGAAGCCTGTACCAGCTTCTACTCCTGGCACCTATCACACAGTAGGATTACCTGGTCGATTAGTATACTGCAGTTTGATTTGATTTGAAGGAAGTTGCCTTTGACACAGCCTCATTGGCCCACAGCCTCAGTGATCTATCCCACTATAGTCCCAGGGGAATGCAGCTAGGCCAGGGAAACGGAACAAGAGGCCAGGTCCCAGCTTCTCAGAGGACCCCAAAAAACTGCTAGAAAGTGGCTGGTGGAAGGCTGGGCACAAGTCACGGGATTTGAAGAAGACAGAACGGCAAACAGACTGTGCAGGAAATGTAGGGCAGTACTATCACCTTGCTCATTGCAACTCAGTCCTGCCACTTCTTTCTTGTCTATTAAATCCTAGGCATTTCCAACACAAAACAGAGTCCAGTGTAAGCTTGCCTTTTGCTTTGTTTTGATATTCTCTATCTTATTGTGGGTTTTTGTTTTGCTTTTTTTGACAGAGAGAGAATGTACAGAGAGGGTGGGTAGGAGTAAAGGGAAGATCTGGAAGGAGTTGGGGGAAGGGAAATAATATGACCAAAATACATTGTATGAAAGGAAAAGATTTAAGTTGTAAAAAAAAATGTAACTGTGGGTTTTCCTAAATAAAATAAAATAAAACTCTGGGCTTGGAGAGGAGGGCAGCATGTCAAGCAGGCACTAAAAAGGGGAACTTTCTACATACCGACACAGTGAAATAATGCAAAGTCCATCTGTGAATTACTGGCTAGCCATGACCTCAGCCTTCTTCAGAAATGTTTTCTGTGTGTGTAACTTGGATTTATCAGATCGACAAGCCCAGAGAATGGATAGTGCAGGACCACCTTACAGCAATCAGGCAAGCTGATTTTAACTAGAGAGGTACCAAATGCCATCTTACCTCCCCAAATAGTTCTAGAGAAAAGACAAGCACCATACCATGAAAGGCAAAAATCACTGAGCACTGTCTACCATAGTCAGAAACTCTTCTGAAGGCCCTGCTCCCTTTGTAAACCATCAGCGATAGGTTACATTTCATGGAGTATTTACACATGCTTTGTAAACTGTGTAGCACCATGACAATGGTGAGTGGTCCCTATTTCTCTGGCCAGATTTAAGACATTATTTGTTCTCTTCATGTGCTTTTATCACTGCTTGACTATTCTGGATCAGGGCAGTGATCTTCAAAGAACACTTAACAGAAGCTGCAATCCCAAGAGTGACTGTCCATTGTGGTCTGTCACACCATCTGAGCCACTGAGGTTGTTCTTAGCTTGCCTTTAAATGTGGACTTTATAGCAGTTAATTCCTTGCCTCCCAAGAGTCTTCCCAGAGCCAGGTTTTACCTGCACCTTCCCCTCCGCCCCTCAGAACTTGAGAGGTACTGGGAAGAAGGCTTCATGAGGATGTGGGCAGCTGATCTGAATGGGGAGACTGCATGGGTGGGTGGGAATCTCTTCCATAGAAAAGAAGACATTGGCCACCAATTCAGTTAACCAAGAACCCGTGAGAATGTGGCTCACAGCATTCTGAGTAATGGACCAGTGTCATGGGACTGCATTGTGGAAACTACAGAAACACAAAATTGAACATCACTGGGCACTGTTGGAAGAAATTCAGCTCTAGCCTTTCTTTCTTTCTTTTTTTGCTTTCTGGCTGTTGCTGCTATTGTTAACATACCTGGGTTTCTCCCTGTGCTCCCAGTGCTGTACCAACACATCCTTTCCATATTAGCCCTGTGAAGACTCCTAAGTTGTTTTAATGCCATCTGGCAAAGGGACTGAAGTTAAGGGGACCAAGTCACCTGCTCAAGTTTATATGGTTTGCAAGTGGTAGACAGTGGGTTCTGACCAGACTGTCTAGCCCTGAGAAGGCACTGACCATTTCTGAGCCCCAGCTTGCTCATTGTCAGAGCCTGACATTGTCACTGTCACCCCATATCAGAGACTCAACCAGGAGAGATGGCAGACATTTTGGGGGCACCCAAAGTCCTGGACTAAGTGCAAACTCTTATGATGTCTCTTTGATCTGTGGGTCTCAAGCGCAGACATGGCCTGACAGTTGTCACATAAGCATATGAAACCCTCACTGAGATGTTGAAGCATAATCACCCTGCCCCAGCTATGACTGACAGCCACCTTCTCCTTTGATGCTGTCTCCTCTGAGTTTCACAAAGCTTCTGGGTGGCTGGTATTATTTTCATCATTTATAGGTGAAGAATGGGGATGATGAGATGTGACCTGCCCAAAATGAGATGTCTAGTGAGTGGCAGCATGGGGATTTGAATTCATGGTCAGAGTTGTGAGATGAGAGTTTCTGAAGCTGGCCCATAAAAGAGCATATCAACATGATGGATGATGGTTACTGTGGCCAGATGTGGTCTGTGCACAGCCCAGAGAGTCTCAACTACTGCACACACAGTGCATGTTTCCATGAAGGAACACACTCAAGAGTGGTACAAATAACACACCAATGGTCCCGCTGCTGCAAGGTGACTGCAAAATACTGTCCTAAGGAATAATTGTTATTCTGGTTCTAGATTTTAACTTATTCATGTTTATTATAATTCTGTATTGCCTTTTCGATGGGACTTCCTCAAGGGTAAAGAGAAGGGTCATGCTTACTCTTCTGTCAATTCCCAATGCTCTCTAGTACCCTGCTATATGTACAACATTGAGACCATTTCTTTCACTGAAATCCAAAGGTACAAGAACAGTCAATGATTGCAAATGGCTAATAAATACAACAAAGCAATCAGTGCTTAATGGGAAAGAGTTAATGCCTTCAGGAGACGGAAGTAGTTAATGATTTGTATTCCCACAATTTAGAGATGGGAGGAGATATTGGAGGAAATGAAATGGTGAGGCTCAATCACAATTCTTAAGGAAGAACACATTGGAAAAGGGGCAGAAAACTGTCAAGACGATAGAACTATGGTGAAACCTCAGTTTCTTTTAACTGGTGTCAATCCTTTCACAGATCTAGGTAGAGCACTGGACATGTCCAGAAATCATTAAGGATCCTGGACTCTAAGGTCAAAATACAATAGCAAATGGTATCCTCATGTGAGCCAATTTACAGTAATGTTCAAAAAGTCTTCCTAGGTTTAAATTTTTGATGAGATTGCTCAAAACTCATCTACTGAAAGTATTTAGCCTTTAGCCTAAAAAGGCAAGGGGCCCAGCTTGAAGAAGATAACATTAAGAGATGAAGGCAATCTAATGGTTGATTCTAAGAGCTCTCAAGCTTGTGGTGTCCTGATCAGTTGCTCAACAGCTCTTTGGTTTGCTCTTGGGAGGTGGCTTGGGGTAGAGTGGAGCAGCAGTCAGGATGATACTAAAGGTCAAGGAGGCAACCCCACACTGGGTACTGGAGTTCCCACATCTGCAAACCACTTTCTGCTCCACAAGGACTCTGGCAAGCACATTATCTCATTTGATCAGAAAAGACTTGTGGCGGAAGGGAGGGGGCCATATTCATCTAGAAAAAGCACAGAAGCAGGGCTGATACTCGGGCTGTCCCAGAGGCATTTGTTCAGGTTGATAGGAACTGGGCTGTCCCAGTTACTACGTGATTTGAATATCACCTCTGGCTAAATAACAACCCACAAATAGTAACGGCCTACCACCAAGTAACAGAGATGAAGTTCTGTGCTTGGAACTAGTCAAAATCTCTTTGTTCAAAAAGGCTGTGATAGGTGCTGTGTGGCTGCAGGGATAATGGAGATCCTGCTGTCCTGGAAAGTGAGCTTCAGGAGCTACCAGCAGTAACAGAGTGCAGGAGACACCGAGGGCCTTCAGGGAACTACGAATAAAACACTAAGGCAGGTCAGAGGAAGGGAAAGCAAGAATTGACAAAAAGCAAAAAATGGCCTTCAGAAAGATGGTGACAATGGAGTGTGGCCTTGAAGGATCAGTCAGGTTTAGACATAGTAAGATGGAGGTAAGTGTGTTGGGGAATAAATGATTTCTATATTTGGAGATGACAAGGATAAAGATATGTTTGGGAAAGGAAACCCAAGCTTGTTGAATTGGGAATTTTTGATATGGAGGGAGTGATGGATGGATAGGAAGGGAAATCAGGGTCGTAGTGTTGGGGACCTCACAGACTAGACTGAGAAGCAGCCCTTGCTTTGATCTTTGTCTTGAAGCCTGGAAAATCAGACGGTCCTCCAAGTGAAGCAAACAGCAACCTCTGACCTAGTATTCTGTTAACACTGATGGTTTGAGGCTGTGGCTTGATGGGAAAGTTTTTGCCTAGCATGTGCCAGGCCTTGGGTTGGATCCTCCGTACTGTAAAACAAAACAAACAAAAAAACCCCAAAGGCTGTGCACTTTACAAACCAAGCCCTAAGGTTTTTATTTATTTATTATTTTTTGTTCGTTTATTGGAGTGAGTATGTCATATACATGTGCAGGTGTATGTGTGTGTGTGTGTGTGTGTGTGTGTGTGTGTGTGCACCTGCATGTGGAGGCCAGAGCCTGATGACCTCAGGAGTCCTCAGTCACTTTCCACCTTGTTTGCTGGTCTTTCTCAGAATCTGGAGCTCAGTGATTCCACTTGGCTGGGTGGCGAGTGAGCCCGGGGGTCCTCCTAGTTCCACCTCCTAATTGTTGAGATCACAGGCTTGCACTGTCACACCCGGCTTTTTAAACTCGGGTCCTTCGCTAGCACTTCACGAACTGAAACATCTCTCAAGCTTGAGAGGAGTCATTTGTAAAGAAACCAGAGGTCGTTTCAATTTCTGCATGTAGACCTTTCCTGGGCTGCACAGCTCCTGAGACAACAGTCACCAAGGGAGGCTGAAGAGTGTGTAGGCATCCCTACACTCATGTACTGCAGTAACTAGGAAAACAAAGGGTGGCTTTTGCTGAATTTAGCTAATTTTGTTGTTTAGAAAGCTCAGCCACTTGAAGTTGTGACTCTGGTCCCTTGGTATTCATCTCTGTCTTGAAGTTTGTCCTTTACAAAATGAGCAAGCATAATAGGCGAATATTGAAGGCTGCAGAGAAGTAAAGGACCTAGGCCTCCCCACATCCATTAGTAGGAGCAGGGTCATTTATTTGCTAGTGGACAAAAGTCATACCCCCAAAGATGTACGAAGGCAGCAAGGGTGGAGCTTAAAGTTGGCAAGGCTTTGGCTTCACGTGCCTGGCAAAGTGGAGTAAAGATGGTTATTTCATTTTCAGTGGCTTGGTAAGCACCACTTAGTACCTCTACGCGTGATCCACACAAAACAACCTCAAGTCCCAATAGAAGATACTACAGTGGTGTCCTCATTTGGTACATTTTTTTCCCTTCTTCTTTCACCTTTGAGCACCAAAATAACGCTTATCTATACAAAGTGAAGGAAGGGTGTGTCTGTGATTATGGTATTATAGACTTAATGCTCCAGAAAAACATACATAGTAACCACAATGAAAATGACTTAAAACAACAAAGAAAGCATTCACAATAGGTAACAAATGGGACTTTAGTGGGTGAAATTTACTTTCCTAATGATAAAGTAATGACAATATTCTGTGGGCTACTACTCAATCACCATATCAAGACACCCCAGTTTGCCGGCTGGTTTTACATCAACTTGACAATAGCCTAAAGTCATCAGAGAGGAAGGAGCCTCAACTGAGAAGATGCCTCCATAAGATCAGGGTGTAAGCAAGTCTGTAGCACACTTTCTTAATTGGTGGCGTAGGTATAGCCCATTGTGGGCAGGGCCACTCCTGGCCTGGTAGTTCTGGGTTCTATAAGAAAGTAGGCTGAGCTGGCTATGGATAGCAGGCCAGTAACTAGTACTCTTCCATGATATCTGCATCAGCTCCAGCCTCCAGGTTTCTGCCCTTGTTGATTTTGATGATAAAAAGATTACATGGAACTATGAGTGAAATAAGCCCTTTCCTCTCTAAGTTACTTTTTGTTACAGTGTTTCACCACAACCACAGTAACCAACTAAGACACCCAGGGATAAATCAGAGATTTTGTAATTTTGAAAATTCTACAGTGGGGATGTGAAGATCAGTCAAGTTTTGTTGGGCCTATCTGAACCATTTAGTTCATGCCTTAACCCTTGGATAGGTCTACATACTACTAAGTGGCCCCACGGAGACCCTCCCAGATTTAGAAATCAGTGGAATTAACTGAAGGGTAAATGCTTAAGTGGGTGATTTTTTTTTTTTTTTTTTTTTTGCAATACTAAAGACACTGTGGTGGGGCCTGGCCAATTCTAACTGGTAAAACATAATAAGAAACAGAAATCAAGTTGGTGTGTCAGAGAGCCATAGTGGAAAGTAACTCATCTTCCTGGGTCAGGCACAGGATGAGTGAAGTGTATCTCAGTGGTAGTTTGATACCCCAAACCAACCAGACAAAACTCCAAAAGTAATTAATCTGGGCTTCAGGAAGACTTCCATTTTATGTTAACATGATCAAATGTTCCTGTAGGAGGTATAAATTGCCCTCTTCCACTGTATAGTGTGTATATTCATCTCTTCAACAATTCCTATTGAGTAGAACTTTTCGATTTCTATGAAGTCCAATTTGTTAAATATATTGTTTAGAGTTACTTTATATCCTGTCTAGAAATCTCCTCCTCAAATATTGCATGAATACTCACCTCTATTTCCTCCTATGAGCCTTATTGAAATCAAATATGTTGGATCAGCTCAAGTTATTTTTCATGTATGGCATAGTTTATGTACCTATGCCTGTGTGTGCATGTGTGTATATATGTGTGAACATGTGTGAGAGCATGCACTTGTATGTGTATGCATGCATACAAACATGAGTGCATGTGTATGTGTATGTGTATATGTGTGTGTGAGAGAGAGAGAGAAACAGGGAGAAAGAGAGAGAGAGAGAGAGAGAGAGAGAGAGAGAGAGAGAGAGAGAGAGAGAGAGATCCGTTCCACCAGCATTATTTGTGGAAAGGACAGCCATTTTAATAGACTTGCTTTGGTGTCTTTGTGGAAGAGCAATTGACCATGTGCATTTATCCCTGAACCTGCTCTTCTGTCTCTCTGCCCTATTTGCTTTTTTTTCTCTTTTGTTTCTGTTCATTTTAACTAAACTGCAACTTTACAGTAAGTTATGAGAACAGGTAGTATAATGTTTCGCAACCTTATCCCCAGCTATCCTACATCCTATCACGTCCCTGTGAGCCCTGGTTACATTACCTGAAATTTGAGTTGATTCTTGCCAAGTCTTTTCCCTTTGAAATCAGGGCCTGCCTTTGACTTAACTGATCGTTCCATTTTCAGCATTCAGTGTAGAATTAAACCGATCTAGTGAATTTTTCCTTTTGATACTTTCTACTTTTCAGTTCTAGAATTTTTCATTTGGCTCCTTCTGTTTCTCTCTGCTGAAGTTCCCCATCTGTTCATCTTACTTTGAATTCTCCAACATATTTTTAAGAGCTGTTTAAAATTCTCTGCTAATTCCAACACTGTGTCATCTCTGAGTTCACTTTTATTGACCTTTTATTCTATGGTTATGTCACATTTTCATGCTTTATTTATTTTAATTAATTAATTTAATCAAAAAAACATGATCTTTCTCCCTCAAACTCAGAGATCTGCCTGCCTCTGCTTCTAGAGTGTTGGGATTAAAGGCATGTGCCAACACCTCCCTGCCCAATCTAACTTTTTACATCTCACTTATGTGTCCAAAGTTCTGTCTCTCCATTCTCAGGTCAGAATTGCAGCATTCTCTGACCATTGGGCCTCCTTAATTCACATATTTACAGTAACTATTCATTGCCTTGGAATGACAGTCACAACTGCTTAGTATTTGGTCAAGATTAAGGGAGATCCACTTTCTCTTTTACATCACTGCACATACCCCTGCCATCCCTGGAAGTCCTGAACATGTCTCTCTTTCACTAGGCTCCAGACCTTGCTCCGTGCTATGTTAAGTGGTTACAGACAGCAAGCCAAGGTGACTTGAGAATTCATCTCCTGTATTTCATTAAATAATTAATCTCCATTTTGGACTGTTTTCTAATACATGAAAACAGTTGCTTTAATCCAACATTCAGTATTCCATTGAGGTCAGAAACGGATTCCTGTCTTGATGTTTATACTTTTGTAAATGGGGAATCCCAATTCTTGGTCCATTTATTGGTAAACACACTTACTCTTTATGTGATAACAGAAGCTCTTGCCCACTTACCCAGCATCACGTTATCAACACACACACACACACACACACACACACACACACACACACACACACACACACACTTGATAATACTAGATGTTGCTGTAACGTATCTGCCTTCCCTTGGGAAACAAAATGCTGCCTCCCCAAGTGACTCTGCCCCAGTGACCACAGGTGACTGAAGCAGTAGCCACCAGATCCAATCTGAAATAGTCAAAATTCTCGGCATTTGTTAAATTGAATATAGGATGAAAACCCATGAAATCTCTGAGGGTACGAGATGCATGGTGGCACCATGTTCCCCATCTACAGAGAGAATTTGTATTTAGTGAGAAGAGAGGGCTGACAAGCTAAGTGTGTGTGGGAGGAGATGCTAATCCTCTAGGATGCCCCAGGCCCTGCTTTTGGAGCCTCCCATGTGGATGTCCTGTCTCTCCCTGGGCTTCAGGTGTATGGACCATCCTCTCACCTCCAATAGCTTCCTAGAAAAGTCATAATATTTTCATAATGGTTTGAAAATTGAGAAACTTCTACAGCACATTAATATAGCTCAACATCATGTCAAATTTAAATGACAAAATGACCTGCTGGGCCTATCCATACTGGGCCCAGGTTTACTATGACAATATCCAGTACCTTTATTTTAAAACACAGTACTCCTATTTTTTTTTTAAACACAAAATTGCTACAGTTCAACACTGAGACTGGACCTTAGGAGACAGTTGGGAAAAACACTCCCTTAACATAGGAAGTTTTCTACTGATGACCTTTCAGGCCTTTTAACTTGCTAAGAAGAAGCTAAGTGACCACATGTTGTGAAAGTGCAATGGTCGCATCCAGAGCTATGGCTGTCCAAGGCATGGCTATTTTACCTTCCTTAAGCATGACTATTCACCAGCTGTGAGTCCATCTGGGTTTGTACAGAGCTTGTACCTGTCCACTAACACGTACTGGGTGGGCATCAACTTTTTGACTTTGTAACTGAGTCTGCAACTGTGCACCTGCCAACACTCAGGCTGTGCCATCACTGTGTGCACTTTCTGAAGGTGGCTTCCACCAGACAGTTTTCTCTGGCTCTTTCCCACCTTCACGGGTGTGCAAGACTGGATGGATATTCAGGAAATTTAACATCTCTTAGAAGCAGCCCATAAGCACTGACTGGGGGACATGGTTCATAACACCATGGATTGTGCACCCGAATCTCTTGGATTTGGGACGGTTCTACATCTTCTATATCGCCTACCTTGGCTTCCAGAGTAGTAGTGCTCATGTGACCATGCAGCATGCTGAGCATCCTTCTCTGGCTACACCAGCTTTTCCCAAGTCCTCCTTCCAAAACACACTACTTGTGCTCAATTCCTGCTCTCAGGATCTGCTCTGGGACAGCTGAAACCAAGGCAAACTTGTTTTTGTCTAACCTAAAACAACCTTTAAAACTTTGCATCACTCTTAACCATTTTGCAGATGAGAACAAACATTTTACAATAGTAAAACAATTTGTCGAGGGCAATGTTTGGTAAACAGCAGAGTCAAGATTACTGTCCCAAACCCACAGAACCATGTGACCTCCCATGGCCCCCTGCTGCAATCTGTTCTCTGCCTTGCTGGGAGCATGCTGTGCCAAGGCCATGGCATTTCCATCACCCAGACTGGGTGAGTGGGGAGGGAAGTTCTGTATTATTTCTTACTTAAAAAAACCCAGAAAATAGAGCCTGTAATGGGAAAAGTCAACATTAAAGCTTCTGGTTCCTTTTCTTTTTGGATACCCAGGAATTCACCATGTGAGTGTGGACAGAAAAACAGGCTGATTTGACATGGGATGCCTAATACAGGACATCGGTAAGTTATTTTCATGGTGTCTTTCCTCTCCCCTCTTTATGCTAACATTATTAATGTTCACTAATTGTGCAATATAATAGGTTTCCTTCTGAAGTTTCCATGCCATAATGTATACAACATGAATATAACACACTATGGTCATATTCATCCTTAGATTTCCTTTTCTTGTCCCCATCCTTCCTCCCACCTTTCCTCTTCCCAAATAGTACCCCCTCCTCCTTTTGAGACAGGTCCTCACTCTGGAGCCTGGAATTACATGTAGATTAGGCTGGCCTGCACTCAGAGACATCTGCTTGTCTCTACTTCCCAGGTGCTGAGATTAAAGGTGGACACCACTACACACCACTCCCCTTTTTCTTTTCATGCTGAATGCAGATTAGTGATAATAAGTAGAGGTTGCAAAGGGGGGATGAGGAGGTGAATAAAAGGAGGTGAAAAGGGATTTGAAACAGTGTATATTGTACATATGTATATATGGAAATATACTAACTCCATTAATATATAATAATTAATGTCAGTAAAAATCTATAAAAGGTTAAAAGTCCATGAACAAAATAATTGTGATTCTTTAATATCAAACTAAATATCCAAATTTCAATATATATATATATATAATTATCAAAATATATTGAATTATATAATGTGAGCCTATCTGCATACATACACGGCCATACATCAAACTGATCTCTTTTAATCTGGAGTCCCTTTCTCCATGTTTTCCCCTGTGACACTATGAAGGCACACTTCCTAAGTTAACTGAATCTATATCCATCTCAGGTTGACACCAGTGGTTGATGACAAGGTAATGGGACTCTAAGCCACTGGGCACAGAGACAGTGACAGTCTACAGGAAGAACAAGTGACTGGGTGCCTTTGTAGAGCAGAGCCAAATCTCGAGTTACCACAGAGACAGCACTCATCCTTAGCAGGAACTGAAGACAGCTGGGGAACCAGCAGTGTGGTTCCTGTGGCCGACCTCTGCAAAGCACTGCATTAGATGCTGAAGTCTTATTGTGTAGCCCGAGTTACCCAGGACTGGAGAGAAACAGCGATGCAGGCTTGGATGAAGCAAAGCTGGAGCCCAAGGTGAGAAAGAAGGAAAGGACGTATGGAAAAGTTCCTAAGATCACGCATGAAGTGAGGGATGTAGGATTAGCCACTGCTCAGCAGATTTAAGGGCTCTGTAGGGTGTGACCTCATGCTAACAAGTTATACGCACACACAATAACTAGGGGGACACCACTTCCTGGATGCTTTAGTTCCTCTTTAAAATGGGGCTGTTCAACATTGTATACCAACAAGTCCTAGGCTGTGGTTAGACAGATCACTGAGAGGAGACAGAATAACTCTCTGCGCTTGCACTTGGAATTCTCACTGTCTGCCCATTTGTGAATCTTCACATGATTTCATCTGCAATGGTCACACTGCTCCCATGATTCCATGCTCTCCTTTAGTATAAACTAGCAGTCTCTGCTGCATCTTCCTCTTGCAGTGCCTACATTCTTTTGTCCGTTTCAATCAATCATTGGTGTACCCCCAGTTCAGGCTCCATCCTGACAGCCATGTCTGCCAAAAATAAAGGTCCTCACTGTAGGAGACAGACCAAGCAGGCTGCAGCCTTGTCTAGGCTTGGCCTTAAATCCCACCAGAGGCTCCATAAGACTCCTTAAGGAAGTTACAATGAAAGCAAGAGATTTTATTCTTTGTTTCTGACAGCAAATCTTTAACTCACTTTCACCACACATAACAACAACAACAACAAAAAAACAGCTCACATCTCCCAGGTTCAGTTAGTAGAAGTAATTTGCCCCCTCATTTATTCTATCTGTAGTCAGCCCTGAGTTACTTAATTAGCTTTTTAGCATTGGAAAAATAAGTAATTTTCTTTTCTGGAAATGCCTTTAATTCCTCATCAGCATCATTTTAGTTGCCAAGCAACCCTCAACTTTATGTCCCATATTTGATGAAATTATGCCAAAATTTTTTAAATATCAGTTTTAGGATAGAATAGCAACTTTGTATGGTAGCATGTCTCTTAGTAAATACTAACGTCAATGACAAGATCATAATTGGTTAAAATGTGAATTTTGAACACACAGAGGTATGGATAATCTATTATTAAACATTCAATAGGTTCACAGTATCTGTGAATGTTCATAGGAATCAATTTAGAAGTCCAAGAAATAACTGAGAATGTTCATCGGCTAATATTATTTGTGGGGGTGGGAATTTGTGACTGTAATTTTCCTTTTGTTATTCTATATTTCTAAAGTTTTCCAGAGTGAAGCAAATGGTTTTTTAAAGTCATTAAAAATTTCCAAAAATATGAGCTCTGAGTTTTAGTTAAATCTTTGTAGGTACAAGAACATAGAAATGTGAATTAAATAAATATATGAAACATTAGCATAAACACTGTACTGTTCATAATAACTCCTCAGCAACCAGTTATTAGTGAAATAATACTCTGAATTCTTAAAAAGACTAGGTAAATGTGTGGTAATGTTTTTATATCTCACCACAAAAGGCCTAATTAAGAACAACATGGTCTCAGTCTATATCAATAATTTAGAAACATGGGATTTAAATGTGGCTGAGTTTTCTAAGGGTATTGGTTCTGTAAACAGTTAAAAGCACTTAATATATAAAAACACTTAATATACAAAAGCATTTTATACTTCAATTCTGAAGGGTTTCCTTCAAGGTTACACTCAATATCACATATGAGATCATGTATTTCTTCTTCTAGACATTGTGTGGTGCCAGAACTGATATTAATGTTCTTTGACAGTACCAGGGAAACCAGGGCTCTGAGTGGCAAAATGACCTGTGCACAGCATTTTGGTTTGCAGCCAAAACTAGATTTAAGTCAGAAACAGAGCCCAAGGCTTTTTCTCCTCCACCAACAACTTGCAAACTTTACTCATCACTCCCAGGAGTATATGATACCCATTATCCACTGAATGTATTAAAATAACTGTGATTTTGATTATAATGACAAGAAGATATTCCCCAAGTGTCTGGGATATGGATTTTAAGTTTAGAATTAATAAAGGATTAAAAGTCAAAGACAAATACATAAAACACACAATTTCTACATATTGTGATAGTGAAATTAATGAAGGGATGGAAATGAGGGAAAGGCCATCAGCAAATGCTGTCCAAGGAGTCAACAGGCTCAAACCTCTAGAAATAGAGACCATTAAGTGGCAGGCAACAAAGAGGCAAGGGACCTCTTTGTTGGGAGGGACCGTTCATGATCAGGAACACAACTACACACAAACTCATTAAAAACAAACAACAATAACACACAAACACTTAGTCAAAGCTTATGTCACACCAGTAATGCTGTCAGTATACAGTGGGAATTAAGGCAAATGAGCAACTGGGGTGGAACCCAGAACAAATAGAGACAGCATGTAACACATGAAGTTCAGAAGTACAGGAAATTGAAAAAATAAGGAAAGGCTTAATCATGAAGAATACTTAGAGGTGAATTAAGAAAAAAAAAATACGACATCGGAGTAGTCTGTTAAAAATTCCAAATGAAAATCTCTTGGATTTAGTCTTTGTTCCATAATTATTTCTTTAAGAAAACCCCAGGTTTGCTGATTGATTTCTTCACCTTTTTAGTATATCTTGTCTTGACCAAATTGACAGTTTGTTTCTTAAGGTATGAAAGAGGCAAAAACCACGGTAGCTTTATTGCTAACTGTGATAAAGAACAAGATCGTTAGTTAGGTTTATGGCCCCCTCCCCCTGAACACCACCCTTCTGTTAGCACCCGTGGTTCAGTACTGTAGACAGTGGCATGCTGTAAAAGTTTAACCATGGGCTCCTCGGGGCTGGGTGAGGAGGATGCAAGGACAGGAGTGCTGCTCTTCCCACGGTGTATATACAGCAGCAAAGCCAAGCTTAGCTCCCAGCCCTGCCTTGCTGCAGATGGAGCTGTGGAGATGCTGCACTGCACGGAAAGCCTCTATAGCATTTTTACCATGCAGACGTTATGGATACACCCTCAAAGGCACATGGAGTAGTAAACATGATCACCTATGAGAAAGTGATCATTTTGGATTGCTTGTCTTTTATGAACTTATTCATCACACAGGTATATAACTTAAACTTTAATGGTGTCTGTGTTTAACACCTGGCTTGCCAGATTAGAGAAAATGGAACAATTTTGACCTTGTGAGCTGGATAATCATGCAGCATATATACATACCACTGTTAGCAGATAAGACTACTATCTCCCCCTCTACACACACTTTCATATCCATACAAAAGAAAACAAGCTTTGCCCCATCTCGTCCTCTACATCTTCAGCAAGTTATCCTTATCCTCACCCATTCCTGTGATTCTCATGCTCATGACTGGCCATGTGGTGTTTAAGATCTAAGAGGCATGAAAAGGTGCTTCCTCTTCAACAATTTCAAGACTGTGGGTAGCCTTGGAGTTCTATCCTCCAAGGTCCTGTCTACAGTCTTACTGTTTCTTTGGCTTTTCCTTCCATGTCCCCTAGGGCCAGAAGCCAGGCTTGGTTGTATCCTAAACCCTACCACCAGGCCTCTGCAAGCATTACAGGCACAAGTCAGCAACTGGAAGGCCAGGGAGTGCGTTTGCCCCTGAAGTGCCTGCCCTTCTCCAGGGCTCTCCGAGGTCCAATCAGTGTCAACAGAGCACACTGCTTTTGGATTCATACAATTCCACAATGAAAGCCTTTAACAACAACCTGTTGGCAAACTGGTTTGTTTAGCTGGTTGTTCAGGGAAAAGTATGTCTCCAGTTCCTCCCATCACAGCCACTTCTTGAAGGTCCCTGAATCCTGGAGACTGCTTGGAGATGAGGGTGGAGACCTTATTGCAGCACAGGAAATGGGACTGCACATCACAAAAGCTGCAAATGCAAGCCTGAAGACACTGTCTCTGAGAGCAAGGAATAAAGCTGTGGGCACCACAGACATCTCCTTTCTGTTTATTTCCCCGAGTGTGAGATGGACAGGCTGTACATTTTGTAGACAGCATGCTGCAGTTGAGAAGAGAGAGAAGTTCAGGGTAATCCACAGCGGTGTTACTGGGATTTCCAACCCTCTCCCTGGAGCAGTGTATCTCTAATTAAGCCTGGCTGGATTGCTTTCATGCTCCCATGAGGCTGGCTTCCCTGAGAGCTTTACCGGTTTGTAATTGAAAAACCTATTTGTACCATTGCTTCTCAGAGATGTTTGTTTTTCATGTTTTCTTAGAAAGCCTGAGAACATGTCCTGGGACGTCCAAGGAGCATGTGTGCTACAAGGCAGTGGCGCTCAGTATCAGTCCATAGTGAGTCCTGGGCAGAAAAAACTCTCTGGACTTCCGTGTCAGGAAGCTGAATCTGACATAGTCCCCTAATGATAGCCAGAGAAAACACAAGCCTCAGAGAGCAGCTCAGAGCTTTGCTCTCAGCAGCTGGCCCAGGACTGAGCTGGATCACATCCCATGTGCCCTTTCCCTCTCCTGAATTCCAGTTTCCTATTAGTTCAGAGAGCAAACTAATAATCCACAGCGCTGTGGGGAAGCCCAGTGGGGTCAGTTCAGGTAAAGGCTCCCTCCCTATTGAGACCATGGTCCCTTAGTGCTCAGCCACTGTGCATCGCCAATCTTCCAGGCAGCTGTAAGATTCATTTCTCTGGGCACATCTAAAGAAAAGTACCCAGAATTCCTGAGAAACTTCGGCTCTTAGGCATCACTGTTTTGAAGACTGATTTTGCCCCAGCACACTGGGAGGGTTCCTGGAGATGATGCTACACAAGAAAGTTCAGGGTGGTGATAATTTAACCCTTTCCTTCCTCAGGCCCCAGAGGCACCAGAACTCACACTCATGAGAGAACAGGGGCATTGGGTGACACCAGCTCAGTGGAGACATAGTAAAGGGCTCTTTAGCATAAATGGCATGCTGACCAAAGAATGTCAATTCTCTCCAGAGGACTAGGAACAGCCATGCTGGGCACTTCTGTCAACCCCAGCTGTTTAAGCCAGGGTGCCCTCATGACTGTTTTTTTTCCCCTATGAGAAACGGTGCAGATCTGGGGAGTGCTCCTGGGGAAGCATCAGGGACAGCTGTAGCCATCACATAGGGCCTATTATCAGCAGTAGCAAAGCCTTCATATACTTGACATTATATACATAGCTTGGCTCTTGCAGTTGCCAGTTTTAAGTACCCATCTGTGTGGTGCATAGTGCCTGTCTGTCTCCTCTATACCTTGTCTTGGGAGCCAGAGTTGAAGCTACAGAGAGTTGAGAAAGGTCCAACCTTCCCTTTGTTGTGGAGGGGACTGTGGTTCTAACAAGCACCTGTTTGCTTTCATTGAGCTCCCATTTTAAAGACTGGTACAGTGTTTTACTCATAACGTCTGTAAAGCGCTTAGTGGCCAACTAGCCCATAGCACAGAAACTATGGTTACTGCTAGTAGGCTCTTTCTAGACTGGGAAACATTGGTATAATGCACACATGGTAATTTATGAACATAAATTTGACTCGAGAATTAACTACCAGTCAGACATTTGATGGCATATAGGTGGAGTTTGTGAATATTTCTTGCACTGAGTGGAATTTGGTTTCTAACTGGGGAGACCAGGCCTGCAGATTGGTAAGCACAGGATGCAGACCTACTCTAAGCAGCACAAAGCCTTTCCTGAGAATATGAGGCCTCTTTTGGGGCGAGAGCTGCACCTGCCCCAGCTCAGGGTACACATGACTGCTGGAGGCAGAGGCAGAGGGAAAAGGACAGCATGTTTTCTATTTAGATTGTGGGTACAAGAAGTGTTGTTTCAGCTCTCAGGTGCCCCACTTTTTTTCTTGTTCATCCAATGGAGATAATAATACCCGACCTATTTCAGGTTTGTTTTGACTATAAAAGAAAAATCAATGCATATGGAACACTAAGAAAAAAGTAACACCCCATAAATATAAGCTACTCAGATGAACTGTCCTTGGCCCTGACAGCCCACCCTGGACACAGGGGAGCAGCTTGCCAGGGTGCTTGCTCGGGCATGCGTGCAACTGTTCTCTGATGCTATCAGAAGTTGTCTTGCACAGAAAGGAGACATGAAAGTACTTTGTAAATTGGGGTATTTGATTTTTTTTCCCACTTGGCCCCAATGCTGGTAGCCCTCTTGCAAAGTGAAAAAGAAATGAAAAGTTTAAGTGATCTCAGAGGCCTTCAAGCTCTGTAACCACTGGTGTGATCCACATACATCAGACAGAAACGTTCCTGGCTGTGAAGATCCACCTCATTATGCTCAGGGTCAGAATGAGTTAGCTAGCAGGCACATGTGGGGTCTGTAGCTTGCCCTCTGATTAAAACAGAAGGTGGGAGGGAGCCGGTGCAGGGTTAAGGCAAATGGACCAACTGCAGGGTTGTGCTTCTAATCACAGGTCTGTTCCCTTTCTGACACTGGGAGGGTTGCTGGGGGCCTTCCACAGTACCTTCATTTGCATGTGTACCCTCAAAAAACATTGTAATCCAGCCTTCCTCCAGTTTCGGGAGGGGTTTGACAATTGATGCTGAATAATGCTCAAGAGACAGCTTTCCTTACAGACTTTTTAGTACCCAGGAAGTTCTAAACAACATTTAGATTATCCCTTAAGTACACCTGAGAAAGAATGCAAACCCAGGTTCCAGAAAAATCTACCCACTGCTTCTCCAGTCAGGTCATTCACCTTCCCTCGCTAGCACTGTCAGGCAGACTTCCTGTGACCATGGACACCATGTCTGTTTACTTTGTTCAGTAGTAATAATCACCACCTGAGGCCATCACACACTTGAAGACTGGCTATTGAGGCATCAGAACTAAATTTTACACTTGATTTCATTTTAACTAATATATATATATATATATATATATATATATATATATATATATCAATAGCCCCCATGTGTTTAGGGGCTTCTGCCTTGGACAGCAGTGCACAGCCAGAGTGAAACACATCCTAGGTGTCTGTATGAAGGTGAGGGAAAGTAAAGAAAGGGATGAATCTCATATCTTCTTTATCTTCAATCCAGCTTTTCATAGGTCAGTGTGAAGCTCCTCCTTGAAATAGATAAGTCAGCTCATAACCAAGAGAAGGCAGACTCATAAAGGCATACTCTCTGACTGTCTCCAACATACACTAGATTTTGCTGTACTGCCTTTTGCGTAAAATTCTGTGACAAGAGATTCTACAACCTATAATACAGAACTCTGGGATTTTGTCCATAGCATTTCCATATTCCAGGGGCTGAGAGTAGTGGCTGGTTCTTCCCAGGAAGTGCCCTTGTTCAACGTCTACATAGTAAAAGGATCTTGTTCCTGAATACCTTTATCACCTTCACTTATTATCATGGTGTGTGTGTGTGTGTGTGTGTGTGTGTGTGTGTGTGTGTGTATTCCTGAACAGGATATTTCACAGGTGCTATAAGTGAAACAGGTACTTGATCACTGTCATTTTTCTAGGGTGCCATGCAGTGCAGGGTCAGGTGTAATTAGGAACTTAATAAATGCTTCTTGGTAATGACCCAAAGGACTTTAGCCTCAGTGGGGCTTACACAGCTTACACAACATTTTAAGGTTCTAGTTTCCACCCTAACATATTCCAGAAAACAGTGTACCACTGCCTTTGTAGGACTGGCTGGGGTGAGTAGGTTATCATTGGTTATTTTCGGAAAGAACTCCAGAATTGGCCATGTGTTTTTGAGGTTGAAGCCACAATTATTTGAAAGCTAAGAAAACCGTCTTTAACTCATCAGGTGGTTGTATGATTGGCAGAAAAAGGATAAAGATCACAGGATAAAACATCTATGGTCCCAGGGTTCTCAGTAGTGAATAGAGAATGAAGGTCCTTGTTCATGTAATACTTATTCTATGCTCTCTGAAGGTCTAGGAAATACAACCCGAAGCCAAGGAAAAGGACATCTGTAGCCTATCTAATATCACTAGCTACCACCTTGTTCCCATGGGTCTCCACCAGCTTCTAGCTGTCTCCTTGAATGTATAAATTTTCTAAGATGATTATGAAACACAAAGTTATTCAATCTGGGGCTGAAAATGTAGGTTAGTGGTAGTATTCATCTCAAATCAATCTTTCAGGTAAGGATAAATCAAGGATAATCAGGGATAGATAGCATGCACTCAAGCCCCTATGTGCCACGTGAGCACTCTATCACTGAGCCACACACCCAATCCTCTCCCTCTTTCCAAGGGCAAGAAGTCTAGAACAAACAGTATTTTAAAGTAGTGATTCTCAAAGTGGGGTTCTGGGAGCAGCTGCCTCAGCCTCACCTGGGACTTGTTAGAAATGCAAATCATTGGACCCCACCCTAGCCAGACCTACTCAAGCAGAAACCCTGGGGCTGCAACCCAGCCATCTGCATTACTAAAAAAACTCCACATGACTGTGTGTGCAAGGATGTTGAAGAAACACTTTTTTAAACCAAAATTGAGACAGTTGCATGAAATGAATCTCCCCAAAAGTGCCAGGTCTTTCCCAAGTCTATAAATAAGGTCTGAACAAGCCCTACACATTAGCAGTTCCCACTTCTGAGAGCTGAGCACACCCCCCTTCCACTCTCCAGGAGGCTGGGGCTGGGGAGGGCAGATGCTTCAGAGCTGAGCCCTACAAACTCATCTGCTTCCCAGCAGGATATGCAGGAACACAGAAAGGGGGCACAGGGCAAAAGATGCTGAAAATCTTTGAATTAATAGATTTCACTGAAATCCATCAATTTTAATTCTGCACTTCTTGAAGCAAACCCAATATCTAGGACTTTCAAATCATCATTTCGCAGGCAATCATCAAAAGAAAATGCTTAATTAAAAATAAATCTTTTCGGGTCATTGCTTGCTGGCAGCACAGCTCTGCATGTGTTGGTTGACAGAGAGCAGCACCTGGAACATACATTGCTGGCCCCTGTGCCCACCTGCTCATTTCTAGCTGCTTGACCCCGCCCCCTCCCCCCCCCACCTTGCAACACATGAACTCCTGGCTTTTAGTCACAAACAGCACATTTCCATATTGTAAGGGAGAATTATTGAGATCTTATTTATTCAAATGACCTGAATGTTTTCAAATTCTATTTGATGGTTTGAGACAGACTTATTTTTTCTACCCCAGGAAGGAGGACAGAAAATTATCACAGCACTAGAGGCCCGATATCATTTTATGATACCCCCCCACCACCACCACCACAAGACAAACCTCCATGCAAAGAAAATGGCAAGTCCCCTCGGTAACTTTTCTCACTTCAGATTGCAGTGCTCATCACGACCTATTCCACCCACATAGTCATGTGCCATAGCAGTGCAGACTGTCTCCAACATTTCAAAAGCTCAACAGCTATTTTTAAAGCCCAAATACAATCTAGGTTGCTCTTGTATAAGACACTTTTTAAGGAAAAGAAAGAAATAACGCAGCAATTTCTATGTATGTGGGCAGTCAACCAACTCACCAAAAGATTGAATGCAGCTGTCAATAAGATCATCCAGGCTGGCTCCTTTGGCCAAATGTCCCAGGGACACCATCATTCGGAACTGGGTGATCTGGGCCAAGCTGGGCTGGGCAGGGAGAGGGTTGTTGACTGATTTGGCCTCTAGTCTTGCTTTAGGGCCAGTTCTGGAGCCATGGGGAGGTTTCCTGGGTGGGGGGGGGAGAGATATTCCAGTTAGGATAGACAGAGCAGCTGGGATCTCACTGGCAGCTCTAGGCTCTGAAGGCAGAGGGAAGAGGAGACAGGGCAATGAGTCCCTGAAGCTGGGCTGGTAGAAGGCATACCCCTCCCACTTGGCAGAAGCACTGAACGGACTGGTTGGCTGTTAAAGAGACATCTCCCCAGCAAATGACAAGGTGAGATTCCAGGGCAGCAACAGCTTTCTCCCCACTGATAGAAGGACTACTCTATGCTGCCGTCTCTCTACCAGAAGGAGAGAGGCAGAGGGAAACGGTACCTTGGCAGCCCTTGGCTTCTAGCTGCTAGGCTACTGATGTGGGGTCTCAAGGACTGGTTCAGTTGGCTTCATTTTCAGCTAGTTTCATTCATTTGAGCGAGCAATGCCTAAGATGCTGAAGGGCAGGGGGCCTCGGAAACACCTTTAAGAGCCTTGCAGGAGAACCCAAAGACTCAAGGGTGGGGAGAAAGTGGGGTTTATAGTGGTGGCATTTAAAGTTTTCAGCCATCTCTGCCTTTCTTACAAACCTTGGTTGGTTTTAATAAATAGTTTCATTTTTGATAACGCAAGAAATCACTATGAATCATTCATACCCGTGAACATTCTATCAAGTCCTTACTTGGGTCCTTAATGAAGAGAAAAGAGGGAGGGGTTGACTCTGAGCTGAACTGCCTGCTCTAGAGCTGAATGTAAAATGGCTATTTGTACCTGGAAATGGCTTAGGAATCTGGTGGATCTTCATCTACCATGCTTAGCTTTATTGGGCATGACCTGGTTGATACAAGTCATTCTGCAAAGTGTCTACACTATGTTTTATTTCCCTCTACTAAAAAACACACAGAGACCCACATCTATAATCTTTGAAGGTTCAATAATGAAAGGTGTTGTTGCTGGCCACTTTTTGGCATGTACTTAGTTTCTTCCTTTCCTGTTGCACCTTTGGCTAACTTATAGTTTACTGTCAAAGAAACTGTTTACTGTGAAAAACACTCTAGAACCATAACACATACTATTAGCATAAACCATCATCGATTAACCAAGTACTTATTACATGAGTAGGACATTCCAGTAGGCTAGAGGAGACCACAGTAAAATAGCCTTTGTAATTACTCTGTAATTGCACCACATGTCCCTTGCATGTTAGTTATTCTTGTATAAAGGCATTGGGAGTTCCTTCATACAAACAGCTCTAGTACAACCTGAACAAGACAGTGAGTATAACCACATAACTTCTAGGTCAATGTCCAAAGAGTGCCGAGGGCAAGAAGCACAATGTTCTCTGAGGAGGGAAAAGCACTTTCCAGGGACTGTGTGGAAGAGTTGCTCTGACACTGTAAAAACCTCATCCCTAAGGAGCCAACCATATACTTGGTTAAAAGAATAAAAGCAAACAACAAACCAACAAAGTACCCTGGACACACCTGAGTTTGGAGAAATCAGCTTGCACAAAGACAGTAAGTACTCTGAACATGGGCCACACCACACAGCCAGCCTCCAGGGGGACACCGTGGCCCTTCCAGTTCTGTCCTAACTTCAGAACATCCATCAGTCAGCGGTGTGCATGGGGCTCTGTTCCAAAGCGGGACCAATGAAGCCTAGTCACTCTGGTTACTGGGAACCTGCTAGTTCAAGCTACTGACTCCCAAAGAAGAATCAGGTTTGGGCTGAAGAGCTCCGTCAAACTCTTGGCCATGGCTGATCTTTATTCAGGCCCGGAGAGAGTCAGATGAAGTCTGAGAACAAAATGGTGATCTGAAAACAGTAACAGCCTCACAAGTGAGTTTCCATGCTCCAATGACACTGTGCTGGAATCTGCACTGTGTCTGAAGCTACAGACCAGAAAGATGTTACCATTCGGTGTGGAACCTGCGTCCTAAACATCCTGAGGCTGTTCATATGGAGCTATCTTGGGGGACTAGTACCTGGGGTCTCTCTAGCTCTATTCATTTAACAGGCATTTTTGGAGCAGCACAACAGTCAGATCCTTCAGAGAGATGGCTGATAATGTAGAGGCAGTCTCTCAGTTCTTGCTTGTTCAGCAGGTCCCTGGAATGGTCCTCAGGACCTGAGTGCGGGTCAGCCTCTACAAAGCCCTTTTCCTAACATCCACAGACACGAGACACAAGTGCAGAGCAGGCCAGCATCCAGCTTCCTTAATTCATGCCACACTTCCTAGCTTTGCTCCCTTCCCTTCCTAGAAACAATCACAACCTGGTCCAGTGCTGAGGGATTGGGAGGGTGTGAAATAACGGAAGGGGAAGTGTTAAAAGGCAACAGCGCCCTCACCCTCTGCCCAGACTCCTGACTGCTTGCCCTGGAAAACTCTCAGATCATGTTCCCCTCTCGTCTTTCTTTTTAAGAATATTTTTTTTTTTTAAAAAAAGAACTGTTTTTGAGACAGGGTCTTACTATGCACTCTAGAGTGGTCCAGACCCCTCTACCTTATATCAGCCTTCTGGGCCTGGGATTGCAAATATGCCTCATCACATCTGGTTAAAAAACAATCCTACCACCCCACTAGGAAGCATCTAAAGGAACTAAAAGAAATAAACTGTTTTCGTTCATGATGCTAGGGACCAAATCCAGGGTTGGCACATGCCAGGCAAGCCTCTTCACTGAACTACAGCCCCCAGCACCTGCTCCCTTTCGCCTTCTCTTTCTCCCCCCACCTCCTAGTGGAAGGGTTATAGATAAGGATTTACACCAGCAGTTCTCAACCCTCAAAATGCTTTGATCCTTTAATACAGCTTCTCATGTTGTGGTGATCTCCACCCATAGAATTATTTTGCTGGTACTTCATATCTGTAATTTTGTTACTGTCACGAATCGTAATGTGAATATACACGACACGCAGGGAAATCTGGCAAGCAGCTCCAGGGGATTTGAGACCCTCAGGTTGAGAACCATTGACTTAATAAGGTGCTATATTATAGGAAGTTTCGAGAACATTTTCACCACCCACAGAACGAACAGCTGCTAGTTCTACAAAGGCGTATTTTAAAGGGCAGTAGACACATAGTTCCAGTTTAATTTGTGAATTAAATAAAATAAACCAACAGCAAAATCTTGAAATTAACACATTAACTTGAAGACGTTTCCTCAGTCCCACAGTGGTTAGAGACCCCCCCACCCCACCCCAGGGGGGCCTGCTGAAGGAAGTTTGAATTGGTTTGGGGGACTTGGTCTCCAGACACAGATACCCTCAGGACAAGGGATAGCGGAGACATCCCGTGGTCTGCTTAGAAGGAAAGGCGGCTTTCACTGGCCACTTCTGCTGAGTGCACCTTCCAGTCCTGCCCCACGCTGCCCACAATACAGAGATAATTTAATGGACAGATCCACTGCAGTGTAGCGGAAAGTAAGGTGGAAGGCATTCGGGATGACACACCCGGGATGGCCTGGCCGGGCAGGGAATTAGAGTGGGCATAGTCACATACATAGATCGGGCATGGTGCACTCACATCTGAGTCCACATAAATGGCATTGTGAAGGGCACAACCTGCTCAGCCCCAACCAAGGCGAAGCGGTGTCCAGGCAGCTGCAGGTTTCTTGGGCTTTGAGGGCAAACGCTAAATTCCTTGACCCCCTAAAGCCCCTTATTGCTTCCAAGAGTCGGACTGTTCATAGGCGCTCTTCCTTCACTTTCTACCATCCCAGGATTCTCCCAAATATCTCTCTAGAATATGGGGGGGGGGGAAGTGCAGACTCAGACTCACAGACACAGACCACTGATTTGGAAACTTTTTTTTTTTCCTTACGGGGTAGCCAAGAACTGCCACCTCCGCTTGCAGCCATTGCTGTGGGTCGCTCCAGAAAGGCCTGGAGAGACCACCAGGTGGCGCGCTCCGCGCCGCGCGCCTGGTGCCGCCGCAGGTGCCAGGGGCTCAGAAAGTATGCGAGTGGGAGTTCCCGGGGGTGACCTGCCGAAGAGCATCCAGGGAGGTCTACTGTTGTGGGGTACTGTGGAGGTGAAGGCTTCGGCCCAGACCATTCCAGATCTGGCCAGGCGACCTGTGGCCTCGCCACCCCAACAGCCCGGACTCTGTCTTCCCTCCTGGTCCAAAGTGCTAGGCTCCGGGAGTGTCTGCCTCACGCCCCTTCTCCCCCGACGTCAGTGGTCTCCGGCCATGATCCACCCCGGAAAGCACCTGTCCTCGGAGGGAGTCGCCTGGTCCTCCGATCCCGCGCGCCTTACCCATTGGGAGAGGACCGCAGGGACACCACTCAGCATTCACTCCCCACTAAAGATGCCGAGCTCCCCGAGGAACCACAGCTACTCACCGCGGAGGCTCTCTCGCCTTGCCCAGGGTGCCCATGGCCGCGGCGTGCTGCTCTCCTGGAGCCGTCTCACCTGGAGCGGCGGGACCGGCTCGGCGGAGAGCGGCGCATCCCTCGGCCGCCGCCGGCCCTCGCAGCCCGGCGCCGGCCACTCTCGGAGCCAGGCGAGCCGCACCAGGCGCACCCGCAGGCACAAAGTTTGTGCGAGCGCGCTCCCTGCGCTCGCTCTCGTGTGCGCGCGCACTCTCTCGCACCAACCACCTGACAGGCGCTGATGTTATCATCAGGCTGGAGGAAACGTGGGGCGCCCTCAGCACTTCTTCGAATCCTGCCCCCATTACTCGGTAGCGCCCCGATGAGGGCCTGCGCCGCCCTCGCTTCTCCCTTCCTGCCAACCATTCATCTCTCCCAGCCCAAAGGTTAGGTCCGAGGGGTGCAGAGTGAGCTGCCCTGAAATTGACCCAGTTAGAGCCTTGCAGAAAAGTTGCTTCCACCCAAGGCCACGGGTCCCCTGGGGGCTCTGCTGAGACCCCTTCCGGGATCGCAGGGCTGTCTTGTGTGTACCAGTGAGGGCGCACACGTAGGGTCCCGGCAGGGAAGGCAGAGAAACCCCCTAACCCTGCGCACTTAGTTCTCTCTGGCACATTTTACAAGAGAGGACATAGATTTGTGCTCTGCATCCTAGAAGAAGTGGTGGGTGTGAAGGTGAGCTCCGGAGGAGGTGTGATCCATGTCGGGCAAGAGACAGTTGCTTGGAGTCTGTGGGTGTGGGATACCAGGGGAGCCAAGCGGGAGATGCAAGGCTGCGGGAGGCAGCTTTCTGACAGTGCCAGTGTGCCAGCAGGCGTGGCGGAGAGGGGAAACCTACCCGTCTGGGGCACGGCGATGTTAGTAATAACAGCAGCTAAGGCTGTTCTAGTGCCGATCTATGCGTTTCCCACACATGACTTTGTTTAAGCCACCCCTCCAAATGCAAAGAGGTCACTACTTAAGATTTAAAGAACAGCAGTTCTCATAGCCAGTAAACAGAGAAGAGAGGTGGCCCAGACTGAGATCTGCCTGGCGCCTGTAAGTCCTTGTTGGCCTGGCCTAATAACACACTCCTTATCGTTGTCACATCTCATAATCTTCTCAGCCACAAAGTTCTGGACCTTAAGAACTACTTCTGCTGTATCTTATGTATTTCCTCATGCTTATGTGCTGCGTTGTCCTGGAAAAGAATTGAAGATCATTTACAAAAATACATAAACTACAAAAATAAGTGTGTGTGTGTGTGTGTGTGTGTGTGTGTGTGTGTGTGTGTGTTGAGGGATAAGGCTGATAAAATGGGGCCAGGAATGAACATTATTCTAAAAATCATGTACCAATATATACTTAAACATTAGGAAAACAGATACCAATACACACTTGTTTCAAGTGGGTCAGGCAAGAGGTCAAGTCCAAGAGGAAGACCTGTTCTCTAAGCAATAGTGGAGAGGCTACCTTAAATGTCCTTCCCCTATAATGACATTAATGACTACCTTAGATGCCATCCTAGAGCCTTCATCCAGTAGTTGACTGAAGCAGAAGCAGAGATTCACAGCTAAGACTGAGCCAAACTTCTGGAATCCAGTTGTAGAGAGGGAGGAGTGATGAGCAAAGGGGTCAAGACCATGCTGGAGAAACCCACAGAAAACAGCTGACCTGAACAAGTGGGAGATCATGACCCCATTCTGAGAGCTGGGGAACCAGCATAGGACCTTGTGAGGCCCCCTGAATGTGAGTGTCAGTTGGGGGGGGGGCAGTCTATGGGGCCTCTGGCAGTGGAACCAATATTTATCCCTAGTGCATAAATGGATGGACTTTTGGAGCCCATTTCCTATGGAGGAATACTCTCTCAGCATAGATACACAGGGGAGGGCCTAGGTCCTGCCCCAAATGATGTGACAGACTTTGATGGTTCCCCCTGGGAGGCCTCACCCTCCCTGGTGAGTGGATGGGGGGTGGGATGGGGAATCGGTGGGGGGGAAAACAAGGATGGGAGGGAGAGTGAACTGGGATTGGTATGTAAAATAAGACTTTTTAAATTAAATAAAAATTAAGAAAGAAAAAGAAAAGAAAAATGTTTGAAAAATGTGCAATTCTTGTCATGGAGCCTGGGAAGAAGTGTCTCCTGAGGGTGTGCTCCTGAACATTATGAGGCGACGGCTGCCTCAGGGTCATGCAGGATGAGGGCAACAGTGTGCAGGTTGGTGCCAGTGAGTGCCATCCTGGATGGAGTGAGGGTCTCACCTTACTTTTCTAGTAAGGATGGAATACCTGTGGCAGCTCGAGAACGCACTCACCCGAGATCGCCTATGAGTTTCTTCTGTCTACTCCTTCCTTCTCTACCCTCCTAAAAATCATACTGGCCCCATCTCCCTCTTCATCTCCCGGGCATGGAGAACTGCTGACTGGAGACCAAAGGTCTCCTTTTTTTGTATCCCATCTTGCCCTTTTGTGCTGCTGCTTCCAACTTTCTTGTCTGGTACAGACAACGCCTCTCTGACAGTCAGGCTCCATCTGGTCTTTCTTCCCACCCTCTGCAAGGCCATTCTTCCTCTTCTCACTCAGGAGCTCTTAATGAAGGTCCACGGACCCTTTACTCAGATGAGGGGCATAAGGCGTGACTCCTTCGCAATTGTACCTACATTTTTTGTACATGTTTTCCTGGGGAAAATGGTTTTACTTCCATTTGCTCTTCTCCACGATCTACACTTCAATGAAAATGGTTTACATCCGTTGGCTTTTCTGTATGATCTACACACCCAGTGAAGTGTTTCCGTGTTCTTCCTTGGCTTCAACAAGACCCACAGGACTCCTTCAAGAGTCACATTTACATCCAATACTCCCTTTTATTGTCACTTCCACTCTGTCTCCAAACCCACAAACTGGTGTGTTTTCCCGTCGTCTCTCACCAGGACATATGTCATAGAGTTGTAACTGGCCTTCCTAATTTTGAGATTTCCTTTCTCTTGAATTTTTTTAAGACCCTTTCCATGGTTATATTACCATGTTATTTCTCAGCCTCCAGATTTCACGAATTCCCTATTACCTAGAAAATAAGGTTCAGACACCATAACCTGCGTATGTTCATGTGTGGACCCTCCTGTCTGGTACCTGACTTCTTAGGTTGAATCACTCCTGATACCCGCTCCTTGCTATACACTATGAAGCACTGCACTGCATTTGGTTGTGTGCTTGCTGCTGCCTCTCATCTCTCCTGGCCTGATAAACTCCACACAACATGGAGTTTTACCCAGGGTATCTAGAATACCAGGTCACCCTAGAGGGCAGATATGGATACAGGGCACACACACCTCTCCTCAGACCTGGCCTGATGACCAGCCATGCTTGAATCTACATGGCATTGCCTAAGACTTAATCACCCTTTAAAGATGTAATTGCTAGCTACATACCCTGTGTCAGTCATATGCTGTTCTTACTACTGAGAGTCTGGGAGGGAACAAGACAGGCAAGATCCTTGTGTTCATGAGCTCCCATGTCTAGCACATGGACAGTAACCATGTCGGCAAATAAACGAACATAAATATGTTGTGACTTTAATGCTCTCTTGTCCAGGGATTGGCAATTCAATGCCAGAACACCTCTATCCTCCTGGAGATACATGGAAGTATACCTGTGGAGGCCTGCACATAGTCCCATGTACCAGTCAAGAGTTTATGGGCCTGGAAGACAAGGCCGGTGTACATGGGCATTCATCTCCTGACGGGAGTGAAGAGATGGAGAGTAGAATGGAGTCAGGTTATGTCACTCTTTGCTGACCACAGTTCTGACCCAAGGCAGAGATACTTAGGCTCATTATTTGTGTGATTGTGATGGTTGTTCTAGAGTTTGTTAATTTGTTCATTTGCTTGTGTGTATGTTTATGCATCATGTGCCTGCCCAGTGTCCTCGGAGATCAGAAGAGGGTGTTGGAGCCCACGGAACTAGAGTTATGAGCACTTGTGAGCCACTATATGGGTGCTGGGAACCAAACTCAGGTCCTCTGCAAGAGTCATAAGTCCTCTTAACCACTGAGCCATTGCTCCAGCCTCTAACCCATGGGTTTTTATTTTATTTATTGCTTTCTTAATTTTTCATATGATAAATTTTGTTCATATCCTTTCCCCTCCCCCAACTCCTTCTAGATCCTACCACACCCTACCCACCTAAATTCATGTTCTTTCTCTCTATTAAAAAAGGAAAACAAAACAAAAAGACAAAACCAAACCAAACCAAAACAAAACAATGAAGCACACACAAATCATGGCATCTATTTTTGGGTTGGCCATCTACTCCTGAGCCTGGGGCCTGCCTGGAGTGTGGTTATTAGATTCTGTGCACTCTACTGGTGGAAACTGATTTTCCTTCTCCCAGGAGGTATCACTTGCAAATAACTTCTTGGTTAGGGGTTGATCTTTGTACCCACTTTCCCTTCTGTCCTGAGATTTTCCTCTGGCTTGAACTTGTGCAGGTCTTATGTGTGCTGTCTCAGTCTCCACAGGTTCATATATGCATCAGCTTTGTTGTGTCTGGAAGATGCTTTCTTTGGAGGCATCACTATCTCTGGCTCTTACAGTCTTTTCACCTCTTTCACATAGATCCCTGTGTCTTGAATGGAGGACTTTGATAAAAAAGATTCGGTTTAGAACTGAGGACTGCAAAGTGTCCCACTCCCTGCACATTGTCACTTGCAGACCCATAAGTTTATAAGTGCCCACATTCTCTACTGTGGCTCACCTTGGACCAAGGTTAGGAGGGTGTGTCTATGTGAGAGGTGCTCACTCCTTTGCTTCTGTCTTTCAGACCTGAGTTAGAGTTGGACATTGTCCTTATATACATCAGAGGCCAAGGTAGTCTCTGTCTGGAGGAGGGCTTGGGGAGCTCCACTGCTCTGAGGTGTCTTCTCCAAAGAAGTGGTGTTGTTTGTATTTTAGTAGGTCCATGTAGCTCAAACTGGCCTTAAATTTACTATGTAGCTGAGGATGACCTTGAACTTTGACCTTTTGATCCTCCTGTCTCCATCTCCAGAGTGCTGGCATTACAGGCACCTACTGATATACCTGGCTTATGCAGTGTTGGTTTATCCAGAGCTCAATCAAGCTAGGCAGTCTTTCTACCAACTGATCTATTCCCAAGTCTTCAATGGGGGTTTTATGAAGGTTATACATAGTATTATGTTAGACCACTCCAAGTACAGATCCTAAATGTGGAAATCTATTCTTGTTTTTAGCTGCTTTGAAGATTTCTGTCTGATTCTGTGGATTTCTTTACTAGAGTCTGGCAAATTGTATTTATTTACCCCACAGAGCACATAGGCAGAAACAGTGTCTCTAAATAGTTTCAGCCTTGACTTCAGTACTTTTTAAGATGCTAACATGATAAACACATGATAATGCAATACACTGTACTATAATATGAAGAATAGAATACTATATATTATATGATACCATACTGTCTCATATCATACTGTGCCATACCATACCATACCATACCATACCATACCATACCATACCATACCATACCATACCAAAGAAAAGGTCTAATGATGTCTGTTCCTGGAGAGAGAGAACTTCCTGGAGGGAAAGAACCAAGGAGGGCTGGGACCCAATTACTGCTTTACCAGGCACACACACCCCTGTACAGGGACTACTGGTACGAGGATCTAGGAGAAGTCTCCCTCATGATGCTAACTCAGGGAATTCACTTTGTTCAAGTAGCACGCAGTACCACCTTTTCTTACCAATGAATGAATTCACTGGTTAAAAGTATGAGTTTAGAGTCGGACTGAATCTGACTCTCATCCCTTAGATGTCTTAGCTGAATGACTATGAGTAAGTTAACATATTTTCTAATCCTGTTGACAAAAATGGGCTCTATGCCCACTTCAAACGAGTTTTCAAAGAATCAGAGCATGCAGCATGAACTTTGCCCCGGATGCAGTACTACTAGTGCTGTGGCTGCTTCCTCTCTGCCCAGGGCGGCTGCTGCTAGAGTGGATGTTCCAGTACTCTGGCAAGTTGCTGTGTTCACACCCATGGAGCACCAACTCCATTTGTTGGCTGAGGAATGGCCCGTTTCTCGGAGGAAGTAAGGTCCAGGCTAGTGACACAGAGGGTCAAGAACGGTGCACTGAGCCAGAAGGGAGAGGAAAACCAAGGGGTGGGGTGGGAGATGCTAAAGAAAAGGGACATGCAGAAGTTAGGGAGAGCCAGCGCTGAATCACAAGGGTGAGGGACACTCCCCGCCTCACACCCTGCCTGTGTATCAGCCTGCTTCTTCAGCCTTGGCAGAGGCTGGGCGGTTCTGCATCTTCAAGAGTCCCCTCCAGTTCCTTCCATCCTCCCTCCCCTTCGGGTGTGATTCAATTAGCACACACCCTCAGGTTTGCTAGTGGGTGCCTGGGACGAGTGGGACTGAAAAGAGGGCTGCAGTGATTAAAATTCAACACCGGGCCTCTTTCCAGAGACCGACAGTACAATGACTCCAAAGTTAAAACCAGTTTGGTCACAGACACTATTTTTAAAGCTTGTATGGTATACCTTGCTGAACTCATTCTGCTTAATCACTTAACACCTGCAAAGGTACTTGAGCAAAAGCTGGAAAAAACCAGTTTATAGAAAGATTCAAGTGGCCAGGATCAGCCAAAGGATGTGGTTTTCTGGGTGAAAACAAAGCAAAGCAAAACAAAACACCCCTAGCCTTTTGTAGACCAACTTGAATGTAAGCAGCAGAGCAAAGCACTGTAAATAAATGTGGGGAGAAATCCTTCAGACTGGGTTCAGCAGCAGGTGTACCCTGAAGCTCTGCAAGGGAACATTTCTTTAAAGGGAAGCCACCCCCAGTGTGTTTGTGTGTGTGTGTGTGTGTGGTGTGTGTGTGTGTGTGTGTGTGTGTGTGTGTGTGTGTGTGTGTGTGTGTGTGCCCATGTGCTCATGTATGGTGGCCAGAAGAGGATGCCAGGTGTCCTGATGTATCACTCTCTGCCTTATCCCCTCAAGCCACAGTCTCTAGATGCCCCTGATGCTTTTCTTTTTGGCCAGAGACTTCCTGGATCCTCCAATGTGCACCTTGAATCACTGGGGATACAGGTACATGTGCGCCTGTGCAGAGCTTTTACTAGGGCGGTGGGCACCAAAACTCAGGTTGTAATGCTTGGACAATAGCCCCCGACTCAGAGCCATTTCCCCACCCCACTCATTCTTCCTCTTATTCAATAAAACCTAAAGGAGTCAATTTCACACCCAAACGCAAATGATTTTCCTACTTGATTTTGACATTGGCAATCTGATAAGCCAATCCCCCTGTTCTTATGCTAAAATGCATCTATCCTATATAAACTGGAGAAGTCTTTGTTATTGTTGTTCTTTTCGGTCTGATTCACTATCATGAGAACAGAGGGTGACATTCTCAAGGGCAGACAAAGTCCCATGAAAATACACCTTGGGTTTGACGGATCACTTTTCTATGTTCACTTCTTTTGTGCTCTTTGGCTTTAGAGCAGAAAGCAAAGTCAGAGTGAGGGCAGTTATCATGGAGCAGGTACCCGTGTTCTTTATACATAGTGCATGTTGTACAAATAATAGAGTTGATGCAAGGCTGGACTGTGCAAATCAGAGCTGCATTGTTTAGGGGCACAAAAATGCTGAATGGCAGCTACAGTTTGTTGCAAGAATAAATCAAGACAAGTCTGTGGGGCTGCTTAGTTTGCAACTGGTTCAAACATTTTGGTGGAAATAATTTCTCAATATCAGCGCCCCCCAAATTCAATGTAAAAGGAAACACTATCATTTTATTTGTTTTGGTTCTTTAATTTTTTCTCCTTCATATTGTTTAAGATAGAAAATGCTAGAGAAGGCTTCATTACAGCTTCCTAGTGTAGATGGAGACCAGTGTGGGACCAGGTGTCAACCAAGTGTTCAGTCATTGATCTTGCACGTTAATCAACAAAAAAGCATGGCCATTGGCTGTGAGAAGTGTGATCACTGTTGCTAAGTGTGAATCATAAGCGCCTCAGAAGTGAGATCTACTCCCAGAGGAGAGCTACCTCATGCCAGATCTTAATTTGACCCATGCAGGTGTGACCCCACTGTGCTGTTAGTTGCTGTGACATTGTTAGCCTGTGTCTGAGATGGGGGTGTGAAAAATCTGGGAGAGGCTTATGATGGGCACACGAAATAAACAAGATCTGTATAATCAATACTACTAGTTGCTTAAAAAGAAATCCTTGTGGAACTTAATGTGGCTGTGGCTTTTTCCTGGTCATGGCAAGAGGAAGAAAACAAAAGAGTAAGCACAAAGTGGGAAATAACATCACCAATTCAAGTATCTTAAAACCTCCTCCTAAAGCCCCTCCAAACTCAGCATTCTCATTTTTTTCTATAAAAATTCAAAAACACATTTTGTAACTACATTGGCATAAAGCTGATATAATCCAGATTGTGCTCATTATTAAATATTCTTGTGTGTGTTTGTTTGTTTGTGTGTGTGTGTGTGTGTGTGTGTGTGTGTGTGTGTGTGTGTGTATAAGAGAGAGAGAGAGAGGTGGGGAGAGAGAGAGATGGAGAGAGGGAGAGAGAGAGAGAGGGAGAGAGAGAGAGGGAGAGAGAGAGGTGTAATGCATGTGTGATGGGTGTGAGTGAGTATAGGAGTTCTGTATGCGTGTAGAGGTCAGAGAAAAACCTTGGCTGTCAGTCCTTCCTTTTCACCTTATTTGAGACAGGGTCTCTTTGTTGTTCACTGTTGTGTAAACTGACTTAGTTGGCTTCTGATCATCCAGAGATTTCACCAGTCTATATCCCTTGTCTTGCCAGAGGGGGGCTGGGACAGTCTTCCTAAGGGTTCTGGGAATTTGAACTCGGGTCCTCATGCTTAGGCAGCAAATGCTTTACTCACTGAGTCATCTATCCGACCCCAAATACACATTTTGTCTGTTTATTAAAGTAGTGAAATTGGAACGCTTTTTGTGGATGCTGTGACTGCCGTGGGTCCTGGGCCCTGAACACACCTGGCAAGTGTGCCTGGTCATTAGACTTGTTCCTTCATGGAAAATTCAGTGTTCTCACTTGACCTCAGAAGAACTGTCATTAGCAGGGGCCATTGTCATTGTCATAGTTGAAATTTAGAGAGGAGCCACTATCTGGTTCCCTTGGACTCACAGGAAGGACAAATACTGAGCAGTTATGGGATATGGGGGGAGGGCTTAAACACACACTCTCTTTTTATTTTTACGTTTTTATTTTCTTGAGACAGGGTCTCATGAGCTCAGGCTGGCCTTGAGTTCAATATAGACCTTAAACTTATCATCTTCCTGCTGTTATCTCCCAGATGCTAGGATGACAGGCTAGTGCCCACAAACCTGCCTTGTGGCTTCTTTAAAATGTGTGGCTGTAGCAATGACTTTTTAGGACAATGAATCTATTTTGTAAGACACTGTGATGTGTGTGTGGGGACAGTAGACATCGAATAGTCATTCAGACTTACAGAACTCCAAGGCAAACTATGACATGTGGGTGACAATGATCTAGGTTCATCAATTGTCACACGTGCACTATTCTGGAGGGAGATACTGTGCACATGTGCAGAAGAAATGACTGTCTTCAACACAATTTTGCCTTAAAATTGCTAAAGATTGATCTTTAAAAATGAAATATATTTTAAAAAATTTCAACACTCAAAGGATTGAGGCAGGAGGATAGTGAGTTTGAGGCTAGACTCTGACAACGTGTAAACAATCTAAGCAAATTAGAGCCCAAAATATCATTAAATACTAGAGACTCTCATTTAAAGGGGCCCAAAGAATCATATCTACTGCACGACTACCTGCTGGCATAACAACTCCTAAGTGTTTGTCTGGATCAGACATGTGTCTCTTTTGTTCCATGTCACACTCGGAGCTGTTTTACCAGAGGGTCAAACAAAAAGGACATGGCAATCCTGGACTACTGAGGAAAGGCAGCTGCACCATCAGGTGAAATTACTAGGAGGCAAAACCAACCAAAGAGATAAACCACAAAGACTGACTGCATGCTGATTTACACTGACCTGGGTGCTGTGATGGAGCAGAATATTTTAAAATATTTACTAATGAATAATTGATTTAAAATCTTTGATTGATTGTATCTCCTTGTTTTCTGTTTCTCTAGCCCTCATGAGAGAATGACTCCCGCACATCAGAAGCTATTCCAAGGAAGGCATGTCTATGACCTCATTTACCCTCACAAAACACTGTTGATTTTCAGTTGTCATGGTCCCTGCTTTGTAGTTGAGGAACTTAAGGCTTAGAGGGGCCGAGTCACTCATATGAACAGAATTTGTGAGAAGCTAACCCGGAACACAAGCTAAACACCCCTCTGCCATGGCATTCACTCATGACAGCTTAGATTCTGTAGCCAAAACATTTGAGTTTGTCGGTCATTTGTCATCAAAAGGTACTACATAAGAAAAAAGGATAACTAACTATGCTTAAATAGATGGCTGGTGGTCCCAGCCAAGTGCTAACCTCTGAACTATCTTGTCGACCAGACGTTTCTGCCCTGAGCATGATGGAGATCAGAATCTTGTCTCACTTATAAACTATTCCTTGCTGTGTCTCAAAAACCAAGCGTCTCTACAATGGCTAAGAATATTCACCACCTCAGACTTCTTTTGGCCTTGTCACTAAGTTTTCACTTTCACGTTATTTGAAAAGTGAAAGAAGAGAGGGAACTAGGAGAATGAGAAGGGGAGAAGAGATGGGGTGAGGAGGACATGATGGGGCAGGGAGGTTGAGTTGGGGGAAGAACAGAAGAGAGCAAGGTAAGAGATACTATAATAGAGGGAGACACTATAAGTTCAAAGAGAAATCAGGCACTAGGGAAATGTCTGGAGAGCTACAAAGATGACACCAACTAACAATCTAAGCAACAGAGGAGAGGCTACCTTAAATGCCTTCCCCTGATAATGAGATTGATTACTAACTTATATGCCATCCTATAGCCTTCATTCAACAGCTGGTGGATTTAGAAGCAGACACCCACAGCTAAACCTTGAACTGAACTGGAATCCAGTTGCAGAGAAGGAAAACTGATGAGCAAAGGGGTCCATACCAGGCTGGTGAAAACTACAGAAACAGCTGACCTGATAGCTGGGAAACCAACACGGGACTGATCCAGACCCCCTGAATGTGGGTGTCTGTGAGGAGACCTTGGAAATCTATGAGGCCCCATTGTAGTGGATCAGTACTTATCCCTAGCGTAGGAATGGACTTTGGGAACCCATCCCACATGGAGGGACACTCTCTGAACCTAGACACAAGGGGGTGGGCCTAGGCCCTATCCCAAAGCATGTGACCAACTCTGAAACCCCCCTACAGAAGGCCTCACCCTCCCTGGGGAGCATAAAGGGTATGGGATAGGTAGGGTGTTAGTTGGGGGGGGGACAGGGGAGGAGGGGAGGGAGAGGGACCTGGGATTGACATGTAAAATAATCTTTCAAATTCAAATAAAAATTAATAAAAAAGGAAGTGCTCTCAGTATGCTGTTGATGTGTTGGTTGGGTCATGTTACTTTAATGCATCAGTTTTCACAGGTAGGTACATTGGATACTTTCTGTCTCTGTCTCTGACTCTCTCTCTCTTCATATCTCGCCTTTCTTGCTCTCCATTTTAAAGGACAGATTGGGCCAGGACATGTTTTTGTTACCATCTCTTCTCTACGATCTTTTTCTTGAAGGCTTTGGTCTATTCCAGGAAGGAAAGGGAAATTCTTAGATGAAGTGACCTGGGTGTTAGTCCTTGGTATTGGGTCTTTCTAATAATAACCCAAGAAGTTTTGCTTTTTAAGCTGTTTGTGTAACAGGATTTTGGAACTTGGTTGTGCATATGTGTACACCCATACCACACCCCCACATCCACCCTCAGCATTCACACACACAAAGGGGGCAGGGAATGAGAGAGAGAGAGAGAGAGAGAGAGAGAGAGAGAGAGAGAGAGAGAGAGAGATACACATATATAATTTACTCTTATGACCAAGCTGTTTAGAATTGTGGTCTGGGTCTCAAAATCTACGTTAAACAGGTATGGATGTTTTGGTTTTTTTGAGGTGCTAATATAATTTCAGATACTTGGCCTGACCCGGTCCGAGTAAAAATTAATACCTAAATAGAATTTTCTTTTCTTTGTCTCCTTATGCCTCTAGTCAAGACCTTTTTTTCCCACAGAGGCCTAAACTTAGGCATTCAGTCTCTTCCTCCTTGTTCCTGTGCACATCCTGCTTGCAGCCTCTGACTCCGATCTGACACCCAGGAGTGGGGAGCCCTCCATGCACTGCACTGCCGAGGTGCCTCCATGAGGCTCAAGCCAACACTTCTCTTCATTGCCGTTCACTCCAGCAGTGCCGCAGTGCTTTTTTGCCCCTTTAGAGAACTTGTGGCTCATTTTTCACTTTTATTTTCTATCTACTGTGGCTATCTGACACCTCAGTCAGCTATTCAAGTGCACACCAAACTGTTCTCTGAACAACAGCCTCTGTAAAGTGCAATACGTGAAAGACCACCCTGGGATGACTGTAAACGGGCAAGATGGTAGAGAGAAGACGGGGCCAGCAGGTAGCCAAGTGCCTATTGTTTTCTTAGCTCTGCTAAAAAGAAGCGAGGTATGTCCAGGGTCCCAGGAAATGAGTTGACTGTGTCTCATATTAAGTAACCTGGTGAAAAGTTATTTCTCTAGCTAGGACTTCTATTTCTGCCATAGTGTCTTGAAGGCAGGAGTAGCTTGAATTGCCTGAAGTGAACAACTGTCTCTGTATTTTGAATGCTGTTAACTTTTCTAAGGGGTGACCGTTTCAGACCTGGGACAGGTTTCAGAGAGTCGGAAGTGACTCTCAGAGAATTGGATTTTCAGGTCCTGATGGCTCTGGCAGGGGTAGCTCTCTTTGTGGGGTAACTTGAGTAGGACCAGAGTGAAAGCAAAAGACATGCCAAAGAAGTATCAAAACAAAAGCTTGCCCAGTTCTGGGTTTAGAAAGGTCACTCTGCACTAAACCAAAGTTGCTCATTTGCATAGAGAAAGTTCAGACAACTGCTATTTGAATTCAGGAAGAATTTCACTTTGACTGATAGGCCAGCCACCATTTAAAGATGTCTAGTACTCACTGTTGAGCAAATAGCCCATCTGGAAAGGGAGGGGGCAACCCTTTTCTTTGTTCTCTGCCATTATTCTGATTGTGGACTCCATGAGAGCCAAGGCTGTGGTTGCAGGAACATAGTGACCAGAGAAGAGATATTCTAGGAAGGAACTGCACCAGGGGAAAGACTGTCAACAGCACCCCTTTGTTATTCTTAAGTAACCCAGATCTGTCAGTGTGGATGTGAAGAATACAGGAGGGTCATATTAATTTTCATGTCAACCTTAAGAAGTGAATCTATCCTCAGTGTAACAGGTGTATTGCTGGCATCCTGAGGGTGCCATGGACAACAAACTGGTTGTGTGTGGGGTGGGGGGAGGGGTTGGATTTGTAATCATGAGCATTCTCTGGAAACACAGTGACTGGACACTTGCAACTGGAGAATGACTGTCAGGGCAATTCCAGGCTTCCATGTCCGAGGATAGGGGAAATCCCTCATCTTCCCAGAGATTTGAGTATACAGTGGGGTAGTTCCTCTTACAAGAGGACTTCCCAAACCTTGTTCAATATGCACAAGAATGCTTCACCAGGCTGAGAGATAGGTGTCCTATAGAGTGAGTCATTGACAGGTTCTGCCTTGCATCATGTCTTTAAAATCCGGCTTGGCCTTCTGACCAAGAGAACATCTTGTTTTACCTGTAGAGATTACATCATAGGTGGGAAAGCGGCCACCTCGCATCAACCCCTTTGTTCCTGGTTTCTAGCAGGGATCTGAGGTGCCTGACTTCATAATTGATGCACATGCTACAGCGGGATTTTCACACATTGCCTGTGTGTTTAGTTATTTTATCTCATTAAAAAAAGACAGGAAGTCGGATTGTTTTTCAAGAACTGGCTTGTGGAAATTTCCCACATCTTAGACACAATTTCCATGGTGCTTCTTGTTCAGTTTTATGTCTAGCTTTCTAGTTAGGGAAGAAAGTGCTCAGCTGGGCCCATAACAGAGGTGTTAATGCTGACCTTAAATATGTCATTCTCCATCAGGGGCTTAAAAAATATACTGCAAATACTCATTTTTAAGAAGCGTTGAATATAGATGTGAGCAGTCTTCTGACTTGTATGTCTTGTTCGGCCGAGAAAGTAATGTGTAAGAACATTGGTCGGGACTGAGGTGAATTTCTGAAGGGGGCAGCTACCCTCAGGCTATGGCCTTTCTCCTCACATTCTTGAGAGATGCCCCAACCAGGACAGCCCCACACTAGTTAAAAAAGAGCAAGGACCTACCTAAGAAGGTATCAGGGGCTATCAGGCATGCACTCTATAGTTCATTCAGCTGCTATATAAGGATTTTTATATTCAGAATGTTGGTTCACTATTTCTTCTCCTCCTTCTCTTCTTCCTCGTACACTGGGTTAGTCCCTCACCTCTGACACCTTGGGCTTCTTAGCTGGGTCAGTCAGTAGCATTGCTCACCATTGTCATGCAGTTAAATTTCCACTGTGTTCCATGCTTTTCAGTTAGATAGGCAATATTTATCCACATTCAACATTTGGGAGCCTGGGGATTCCAGAGAAATGAAGAGATGCTCACTACATTAAAAATATATGTATAAAGCAAACATTAAGCCCAAACACATGATTGTTGGAGCAAATCATGACCTATTAAGAGGAAAACCACCTTGAATGATTCATATACTTTTTACAATTCTACCAATTACAGTTAAGTTTAGCAAAGTAGACCACGTGGCATTTGAAAGAATGGTCAACTAGTGTACATCCTAGGATATTAAAACAATACCTTAAAATCCCATATCCTTGAAGATAGCCTGTAGATGTTTAAAAATGTGACATTATGTTTCTTTTCACCAAAAATTTAACCAGATGTCACAAAGTTAAGAGGCTTGGGGTGACTATGTGGCTCATGAATTTTTGAGGACCATCTGAGGACTTCTGGTTTTTAGTATGATGCTTCTACATGTGGGTCTCTTCAGGTGTGTGTGTGTGTGTGTGTGTGTGTGTGTGTGTGTGTGTGTGTTGGTGAGTGTGTGCATACATGTTATGGTAAATTTTTAACATCAGAAGGATGGGAAATAAACAAGGTCTATAGATGTAGCAAAGCGTGATGAACCTTTGGACTTAACAGGCTTCACAGTCAAAAACAGAAGGAGGAGTAGGGGCCAGAATAACCACTTTACAAACAGATTATTTGCAAAATAAAAGTTGGAACCTTGGAGCACAGAGTCTGAGACAGAAAGCTGTTTTTCCATTTGCATAGCTTTTTTCCTTTTTGTTAGTGGGTAAAAAATATTTTAAGATTTTTGACTTAGAACAAAAACAGTCTGTATTTTCTTCTTGACTTCTCAAACAATAACAACAACAACAACATCAAAATCAATACAATTCAACTAGTCTCTGGAGCACAGCTGTGATTTGGGTTACCTGGGGCTTTGGCTAATAGAACATTTCAGCACGCACAACATGCTTCTGCTTTGTCTTTATTTTGATCTTTGGTGCTTTACGAGATTATGCTTGAAAAATTGCTATAATGATTGGCATTTCACACTTTTGCAGCTACTTTTAGGTATTAATAGCTGATCCCCCTAATTGCACTTTCTCTGTGGTTCTTCCAAGGGATCGAAATTAGGCCATGTGTCCAGCTGTGTGGAATGCAGAAGCCCACTGGATCAAGAGGGCCCAGGATGCAGGCTTAAGAGCAATGTGGTCACGGACACATAAACTCTTTTCTTTATAGGGCAGCCAGGTTTAGGTATTTTGTTATATAGCAACATGTAACAGACTAATTCAGTCTTATTTCTTTTAGTTAGAACTGTAGTATAGTATAGTTGTTACAAACTATATGGGGCTGTTGAATACTTAAAGTATGGCTAATATAATATATAAATACATAAACCATAATGTACACATCAAATCCTGAATATTTAGTGTGAAGTAATAAATAATAGATAACTCAATATATTTTAAACTTTGAATGCATGTAGAAATAGTTTGATTATAATTCAATTAAATGAAACATACTGTTGAAATTCATCTCACTTCATTTACTTTTAATATAAGCACAAGAAGATTAAAAATTGCACCATATCTTTTTTGAGTATAGCTATTTCTAGAATGTGTCTCCCCCTTTCACGCATGACCATGAGACAATGAAGTGTCTGTGACAGTTGTCTTTATTGGATGGAAAAGGGTGAGAAAAAGTCCCAAGAAAGGGTTATTTCCAGGAAGGGCCTGCATGGAATGTTCTGGTAGGTAACTCTGCATGGCCTTTGCAACAGGGACTGTAAAATCCCCTGCACTGTGGTTTCCTCCTGGTAGGCTAGTCCATTAACTTTGTTGAGACTTCCTTCCTACAGAGCTGAAAAGAGCAGCAATTTGTCACTGTATTTATTGTCTGAGACTCACTTTCGCTTTCATTTAATAGCTTGACTTTTCTTTCACAGCCCTCCCCCAGTGCATCCCGCTGTGTGTGTGTGTGTGTGTGTGTGTGTGTGTGTGTGTGTATGATGTAGTCAAGATGACTTTGAACTTGTTATGAAGTTGAGGATGACCTTGACTTCTTTGTCTTCCTGACTCACAATGTTGGTCTTAAAGGCATCATCCTTGGATCCTTTTCAGTTTTTCTTTTAAATCTCTTTCTGTGCCTGGTCACTTCTAGATTCCCTTTTTCAGTCTATATTTCGGGAGTGCTAATGCTCCTGAGTGCTGTCCTAACCATATCCTCAGATTACCTGAACACCAAGTCCCTAAATGATAAAGGCTGTACTTCAGACCTCACACCTGCCCCTTTTGATTCAGGCCCACCTCCCACCCCAAAGCTACAGGTGTAATTCTAGCCCATCAGCCTTCCAGGACCTTTAACATTCCAGCACATTTTCCTTGCAGGACCTTCCTATAATGCTTCACTATGATTTCCTTTTTGAAAATGTTTCAGTTTTGTTACAAAAGTTACAGTGACTAAAGACAGAGAATATAGTTAAGGAAAAGTTACTCTGACTAAATACAGAGAATATAGTTAAGGAAAAGTCATTCTTAGTGCCATCCTCATCATTAACAATGGGGCAGGTTGGCTGTTCTCAGAAGAAACATCTTACCTTTTGGATGAGTTTCCTAAGTGTTATAATACAGTACCCAAATTTCACTACTTAAAACAATACAAATGTGTTGCTTTGCTGGTCCAGAGTTTGGAAGCTGATATGTGCACTGTGGAGCAAGAATCAAGACAGCCAGCAACGCTCCTCACCAGTGACTGCAGTAAGAAGTAGTGCTCCCCACCAGTGACTAAAGGAGAGAAGCAGTGCTCTCCACTAGTGACTTCAGGAAATAAACAGATTGTTTGACCCTTTTGGCCACTGGCATTCCCTGGAGTGAAGGAAGGAAGCTGTCTTGTCTCGTGGCTAGGATTCCTTCTTCCAGCTCTGTGAACAGAATCCAGCCTCTACCTCCATGGTCATATATCCTATTGTATGCCACTTTTAGAAGTCTATTATCTGTCTATCATATCTTTCCAACTCCAAGACGCATTCCCTTATTGGTTGTCCCATACTAACTACAGCTATTTACACTCATACAAGTGCTTAGTGTTGCAAAGTGAAGAGTAGAATGAAGGTTTTTGTTTGTTTGTTTGCTTTTCTGGTGGGAGAAGAAAACAAAATCAGAGAGGAAGAAGTTTCCTTCTTACTGAGGAACCGGATTTGACGCCTGTTAGACAGAGGTTGATGGCCAGAAATGGAAGAAACTATTCAAAGGAGATGAGATTCTGGGACATTCATGAACAGTTCAGGATTAGGAAGAAAGAATGTGGTCCAGAGTCACCAGTCAAGAATCCTGCAGTTCTGGTGTACCAGAAATGGAGGAAGGGAGGTGGCACTACAGCATGGAGATATTTTTTCATGCAGCAGCAACAGCGGAGGATGTCATGCAGAGAGATCTGGAAGGGTCAGGCCAACCCCACAGGCCAACTGCTGACCATTGTGGATATGATGGGACACCAGCTGGACACTCGGAAGAATGCCCTTCAATGACACAGAAGGAGACAATTAGCTACAGAGCAAAGTGTGTGTGTGTGTTTGTGTGTGTGTGTGTGTGTGTGTGTGTGTGTGTGTGTGTGTGTGTGGTGTTCCACTTAGAAATCAATTTATTGTGAACATTTTCCCATGTAAGTGCCTTTCTTCCATGCTGTCTGGGACTTCCCAGTGTCCCACATCTGGGGACATGATGCTCGTTCAGCCACTTCTCTTTCTTGCCTGTGATTCCTGTTTCCTTCTCTACTGTAGAGTGCAGTGGGATGATGCTCTCGAAATTTTCATAGATCTAGAATGACTTTCTTAGGCAAACTTACTGAATGTGTGCAGGATCCATTCTGAATAAGGGAAGATAACACTGGTGACTTTTAGAACATTTCTTTCTAGGCAGTAGACACTTCCTACAGAAACCTGGGAGTGTATGAATCAGAGGTGGACCCGTTCTGGTAGAGTTGAGCTGGCCCATTTATTTCTGTCTCCCCACCCTCTCTGCACCAGAGCCTCTGAGGAACGTTCTAGTCTTACAGGGCCACACTTTACAAACCTCAGGACCAGGGGACTCTACATTCTATTCTGTTGACTTGTTTGTTTGCTCTAGTGCTCTGATTGAACCTTAGACTATCTGACCATGTCTGGCTGCTGGCTCTTCTGTAGATTGTTATCTCTGGGTCCTCACTGCACCTCTTTCCTGAGTGGTCAGTAGGTATGTGTTATTTTCAGAGATCAGCATTGCACAACACCTCAGAAGCAGGCAGGATCCTGCAGATAAAGTTGAAAGGGAAGAATGGACCACACCTTGATGAGGGAGATGGCTCCGAGCCTGCCTGAAGCTGATGGAATTGGGGAATTCCCATGACTCAGAGCTTGGGAAATATAGACAGTAAATTGTGTTTAAAAGCAATTTTAATATATAAGTGATTTTGAAAATAGAAAATCTTTATTAAGTTACTTTTCTTGCTACAGTAACAAAGTATCTTGCAAAAGTAACTTAAGGGGGTTTTATTTTGATTTCAGTCCTTCATGGGAAGAAAGTCAATGTAGCAGGAACTTCAGGCAGCTGGTCACATCACATTCACAGTCAGAAGCAGAGAGAAAGATGAATGCTGGCCCTCAGCTCATTTTCTCAGTCCAAGCAATGGTGTTGCCACATTTAGGGTAGGCCTTTCACATCAATTACCCAAATCTATAGACCCTCTCCCAGTTATGCCCAGATATTGGTCTCCTAGATGATTCTAGACCTGTGATTCTCAATATTCCTAAAGCTGTGGCCCCAACCATAAAATTATTTTGTTGCTACTTCATAGTGTAATTTTTCTATTGTTACAATGTAAATATCTGATATGCAGACCCAAATGGGGTGGAGACCAACAGGTTGAGAAACACTGTTCTAGACCCTTTCAAGTTGAGAGTCAATATCAACTGTCACAAAAACCCAAGTTTCTGTTTGTATACATGAGAAATAGAATCCAGACAAGGCAAAACATTTGACACTGGTCACACAGCAGCTGGTGGTGTAATCACATACCATGAAAACCACAGACGATATTCTGTGCTTTGACTATTATTTTTTTTAACTCCTTTTTGTTTTCTATAGTGGAGAAAGAAGAAATAACTAGCATTCAAAACAGTGGCTGTGTGTAGACACTGAGAGCAAGATATCTTATTCTTTTTGTTTTGTTTTGGTTTTAGAACTCTGTCAGCATCAAGCACTCTTTCCCGTATGGACTTTTCTTCAGAGATTCAGTCCTGGGTCCAGGGGAACTCGCAGTGATCACAGAAATGGTTTATACTCCATTGTTTCCCAGCCTGGTTATTTTATTAATTTTCCTAATGTCAGATTGCAGAGAAATATGGGGAGAAATTTCCAGACTAGATAGTGTAAATGATGACGAACAAGATGCAGACCTGCTAATAGTCAAGGTTCTGCTTGGGTTGGCAATGAATCAATTCTGTTTAAAGTTATCACTGCCCACGCCTGCCCAGAGTATGTTCTGGAAGGTGCCTTCTTGATGATAAAATTGGTGCTGCAGAAATAGGTGAAACAAGGGTTGTTGCTGGGAGAGACCATCTGGGTCTGCTAGTGTTCTGTGACTGGGAATCCTTTTGCAGGAATCTGACTCAGGCTGGCGTACTGTAGGGTGGAAACATGACCTTGGAAGGGGCATGAAAACTGGGGATAGGCACACAGTTCTTTGAGGCTGAACATCAGCACTCTCCACCCAGTCAAATGTATCTGGAGATAGCCCTGACTCAGGGTCAAGAGGGGTAAACTCTTGAGAGTTCATAACATTGTAGATTGGGGTTCATAGGTCAGGGATAGAGGAAGAGAGAAGAAGGAAAAGGACTGAGTTTTCTAATGGGATTGGCCTTCTTTGGTGTAATGGTTTCCTGGCTCATGAAGTCCATTGGAGTGTGGAGGCCTCTGAGTTCTGGAGGAGGCAGCATTTAAAGTCTGCCAGAGGTGAACGTGTCAGGACCTCTGCTTTGCTTCTTCATTTCTCCAGCTGGCGGGGTCCACAGTCATTTCTCTTTGCCTAAGTCTTATGAAATCTACAATCTATTGCAGTGGTGGGACAGGATTCTTGCCCCCTCCTCCCCAGTCACTGTTGCCCAAGGCTCAGTCCATGTTGATTCCCAAAGGAGCTCAATCCATGATCTCCTTGTTTTGCCCATTAGTCTGTTCTGGTCATAGAGAGATGAGGGGAGGGAGGGGTGGTTGGATGGCGACCAGAAGTAGAGGAAAGTGTCTCATTTATGAACCAGAGTTGTGCAGAAAGACTTCCCTCTCTCTTGGGTTCTTTCCTCCAGTCTGTCCCCAAGGCCATCACTAGCTGTTTCCTCATGCTACTCTTTTGTTTACTTGGGGTTAATTCTCTGAAGTCCCAAATGTGTATATTTCTTGATATCAGTGAAGGACTGAAACATTCAATTTGCATTTCAGTACAGAAATCAGAGGGAACGAATGAATGACAGTAGAGCTTTGAAGTAAGTGAGACTGAGTTTGAATGTATATTCTGCCTGGATTAAGTTACTTATCCCATTCATGGCTCAGTGTTCTTAACTGAAATAGGTATAATAATGGTATACACCATAGAGAACACTAATAAATTATGCAATTTATGTAAAGTAACTAATATTATAACTCCTCAAAATATAAGTTGCTATTATTATTATATTATTTATAGGCCATTTTTGTCCATGCATGTGTTCATCACGAGAATTTCACGTGGTGATATAGACATGTTTAACTGCCTATGCACCAGCTAGCTCCTTCCTTATTAAGAGAGTCTTGTTATTTTTTAGGAAGCTGTTGTTCTTGCTCATCATCACCCTGTTCTCCGGGAAGGTGCCCCTGTCCTTAGTGCAAGGAAAAGGGCAGAAGGGTCTTTTATGCCCATCGTGTCACCTGTTCCCAGTGATTAGTTCAGAAGTGATCAAGTGTCATAGATAATTCTGGTCAGAGAGAGATAAAGGCAAGAATGGCTGGAAGAAGAAGATGAAGGTTTGCCCATTGACAAAGAGAGACTTCTCTCTCCCTTTTGGTGACCTGACGCTTACCTGGAATTGCAGTAGTTATGAAAGAAGCAAACACAGAGGGAGGAGGCTAGAACCTAGCAAAGCAGAGGTAGGCTGGCTGCTTGGCACACCTATGGCCATGCCCGGGCATTTCCTGCTATGTGTGATGGAACTTCCCATGATACAGCTCTTGAGTCATGACTTTTTCTGGGACTTACAGCTGAGAAAAGTTATAACCTAGATAGTTTAGTTCTGTACCCTGCTCCCCATGTCCTCAAAGGGATTTGCATGATTTATTCCAACTCAGATAGGTAGCTAATGGCCAGCAGGTAAGTCTTAGGTACCCCCTGTGGACTCCAGCACCCAGGGCATCATAGCTTGAATGTTTGTCCTTTAATAAGTAGACAGCCTCTTGGAGACGAATGATGAGAACCGAGCTGTATTGCCTCCAGGTGGTCTAATGGCTCATACTCAGGGTGCTCTGCAATTCGACATGCTTCAGCAGTTTTAACAAGGCTCCCACTTAGGGCTCATTGTAAGTCTCATGGGTTTCTAAACAGCAAGAAGGTAATTATCTAAAGCGAATCTCATTTCTAGGGCACACTTTACCACACTCAGCTCTGTGGTGGGTGCTGTTTGCATTTTATTGAGATAACAGATTTGGGTTGGGCAGATACCATTTCTTTAAAAATATTTTTATTAATTCTTTGCAAATTTTATACATTGTATCTTGATCATATCCATCCCTTCCCCCAACTCCTCCTAGATTCATCCCCTTCCCACTCCGTATCCACCAGACTTTGTATTCCTACAAAACAAAACATTTAACTGGGGGATCTTAGAGGAAAGGTAGGGGGTGGAGTACATAAGATTAAATCAGTTTGGGAGGATGTCTCAACTTTTTCTTCCCTGAGGGACCTGAGCCCTGGTTTAATTGGTAACGCTCTTGATTTTTGTCTGAGGAAACAATATTAAACCATTCCTTTGATTTTTACTGGAGCCTAAATTTAGGACTCGGAAGTCTTCGTCCCAAGGCTGGTGTCACCACACTGACAGACTTCAGCTCCAATCCCCAAATGGATATCTCTCTTACCTTTCCTTATTTTGATCAGTGCAGGCAGAGGCTGTCTACAAATCTTTATCTGCTCAAATTCTGGGCCCCCAAGTAAGAAAATGCTGAGCTCTGGTCCCTCTGGAAAACTTTCATCATTCAAGCTCCTAACATAGGAGCAAAGATTGAAACTTCCTATCAACACACCTGGACAGACTTTGGTCATTGGCCATTGCTTTAAAATTCAACCACACAAATAGTTACTTATAAACTATTGTGTGTTCTGCTGGCCAAGAAGATTGCTTTTGACTATTGTATGGACAGAACCAAAGGAAGGCTAGAATTGTATGTAGTTCAGTGGTGGAGTGTGTGCTTAACATATGCAAGCGGCTGGGTCCACTCCCAGCACAAATCAAACACTCAAACAAAAATCTCCAAAGCCACAATGTCTCCTGAAAATCACTCACATTCCTTAAAATTGTTCACATTCTCTACCCTTCCTGCTGTTTGTGGAAAAAGAAGCACAAAGTTTCTGAACCGAACTGGGCCAGTGAGTTATCGCACTACTGTGATTTTCCAATGCTATTCTCCCCCTTTGCATGTTAATACATTTGCATGCCTTTCCTCTTGTTTCATCTTTGCCAGTTTGTCCCAGCAAACCTTTAGAGGGCAGAGGGCAATCCCTTTAGTTCCCGTACAAATTATAAGTAAATTCCTTAGGATGACATATTTTATAGTCACAGAGGCATGGCTGGCCCCATTATACCTCCTCACCTCACACAGTTCTGCAGTAGCCAGCCCCAGTCCTCCATGACCTTCACATGGGCAGAACTTCAAGGTGAGTGGCCTTGACTGATACGGCCAAGTAATAGAGTGTTAGGCCCAGAACTGTGACTGTGCAATTACCCCTGATATTGTACTCATGTGATAGTCAAGTGAATAGTTCACCATCCTTCCAATATTAAGAAGTGGTCATAGCAGAGGAAACAAAAATAAAAGGAAAATAATTAACACTCACTAATCACTTGCCAGCCTCTACTTCAAAACCCAAATATACCATTACTGTTTGAATTCTTAATCTGTGTTGGCCAAAATGTCAAAACATATTAATCAGTATAATTATCAAGGCAATAATAGTAAGTATATAGGAAAGGAAGTATAATTTTCTTTCTGTTCCTCTTAATGGAATTCTCTGTATGAAAAGACAGATTAGCAAGAGAAACACACACAGAAATTTTCTAGTATAGATTACTAATTTGTGAGAAAAATCCAGAGAAATCAGTCAATCTCCAGAGGAAACACCAAGGGAGCTTCAGACTTGAGCACTGCTAATATGTGGGAGAAAGGTAAATGGCTGCGGTGAGAGGAGATGAGCAGGAAGGTAGGGATGGTTTGTATAAGCAGCTAGGGCAGTCCCAGTGCCTTCTCCCTTGATTGCATCTCTTGGGATGCAGCCATGCTTCTCTTCTTGGTTCAGGGATGAAAACAACTCCTCTCTAATGTGACTTCCTTCAGAGTGGCAAATGTCTCACACACAGGGACAATGTCTCACCTCCTCCTGTGTCTGCAGTCTTTCAAAACAACCAACTCCAAGTAACCAAATAGCCAGAACAATCAATCAATCAATCAATCAAACAAACACAAGCACAAACATGTTTAGGGGTGCTGTGTTTCTGGTATCCTTTAGCCCTATTGGTGGTACTACGTCTTGTGTCTCATCAGATACTAATACTACATAAAGCTGGAGCACAGAAAGAGTTAAGTGATTTCATCAGGTTAGATTTATAAGTTAGAAAATCAGAATTTAATTCCTGGTGTTCTGGGTCTAGAACACAAGTTTAATCACCTCCCTATGGGGTCTTAATAGGCAAAATATTTCATGAGAAGAAACAGATGGTTTGAAAATGGTAAACAGATGGTTGTAAGCAAAACATTTTCCCTAAGCTGGTTTCATCTTTCTACCTTAGCTGTGCCTGAAAGTCGGTGGGGCAGGTTGGGCAAAGCCCACCCTCTAGAAAGGGCTTCTGGAGGTCAGTCTGACTATGTCCTGACTAGTCTTTAAGGTCTGTGGGAGATAAGGAACATGCACTCTCCTTTTTGATGTTTGCTCTAAAATGTAATGACTCACCTACTATGGAATACAGACACATCATAAGCTGATTTAAGTCTTTGGGAATAGAACTGTCTTTCCTTCAGCTCTTCCCAAGCTGGGAATTGAACTCAGGACCTCATGTGTGCTAGATAAGTGCTATATCACTGAGCTATATTCCAGTCTGGCAATATGCATTTTTCAGCAGCTTCCCAGGTAAACCACATTAGGAAACCAGTTGACCTTTGTGTCTCCCTTGTGCTCTGTGTTAATGACAGCAGGATATTTGCCACTGTGGAGTGTCCTTGTCTGCTCTGTCTGTAGGGAGGCTGCAGGGACAGGAGTGTGGAGTCAGGCACTGGAAAATAAGGGGCCACTCTCCATTCCTTGCTTCCTACCCTGATTTATCTTGTAAATTAGAGTAAGAAGAAACCCAACACAAAGGACTGGGATGAAATCACTGCCAAAGAGACACTGGAATTCATCCCAGCATCATGAAAACCTGTTCTGGTCTATGTTGTACTTTCATTAGCATTGATAACATTGAACAGTGGGGATCAAAAGAGCAAAAAAAAATTAACTTATATAAATAATCATAATTAGAACTACCTCTTGCTCTCTTCCTTTGAGCTTCCCAAGGCCTATTTATGACTTTGCTCTAGCACACAGTCAAGCAGTCATGATCTGCCTCAATTGATCATTCTGTATAGACCTAGTGCAGCGACAGTTCTTCCAGTAACCTCCACCCAGTCCTGAAAGATCGTGCATCCGATCTCAGTGCCCTGTCAAGCAGCACTTGAAAACTTTACTTTTAAACCCACCTTCCCTTGAGAGTCAGCATCACTTAGGATCTGGTTTAAGTTTAGGGTCACAGTCAGGAACAGAGGAGCAAGACGAGATTTTACCATTAGTTATTATACTGTGCAACTGATACAGTTTAAGAATAATTTTTTGAATAATATAAAAATCACAAATCTTCTGGTTTTCCAAGCATGTTATCTTAGAACATCGTACCTAGGCATTTTGAAACTGCAAAAGCAAGAAAGAAAATCTTGTCTTCTCTTTGTCTTTTCCCCTCAAAGCAGGTTAAAAACACACTCCCAGTACAGGGGGCCTCCTCTCCTCCCAAACATAGAAGCCCGAGGAAAGAGACATCCTTATCTCTGAAGACAAAGAAACACAGGAAGAATGTGAGCCAACAGGTCTTGCATTCATCCTCACTTTGGCAATCTGTCCTCCTTTCTTCATCCAAGAATACAAGTCATCCTTTCAGGATCTTTTTTCTCCACTCTCACAGTTAAAATCCTTAAGAAGGAGTCCTTCACTCTGTAATGTATCAGTCTTACTCTTTCTCTGAGCAAGATGGAGGAAATACAGAAGATGACAGTGGCTCAAAGGTCCGCAGCATTGACTGCGTTGTTTCCACTGACCTAAACGGTAGAGTGGGTGCTCTCTGCCCCAGTACTCAGCCCTCAGCCAGTAGTTTTTCCCTTGGAGGAACTACGAAGGAGACTATCTTCTTTGGGAACCTGGGTTAGGGAGAGTGGGGGCAGGACAGTTGGAAAAGGAGCTGCCTCCTTTCTTGTCCTGGGAGAGAGCTACTTCACTTCTACTCATCACTTCTACTCAGGAGACTCTTTATAGTGTAAGATGGTCCCTGTGATGAAGAGATGTCTGCTCAAGAAGCTGGGCCTTCTCTGCTTCTGGGTCAGAAGAGAGGCTGGCTTATGCCCTGGGGGACAAGTTATCTGTAAGCTGCAGTACTATTTCCTGGGCCAACTGCTCTGCTGTTGATAATCCCAAAGTTGTGAGAAAAAAAGACCACTGACCCAAATCATCATGGCTGGATTAATTAAAGTAAGCAATTAATTCAAGCAAGCCTTTTTAATTCATGTACATGGGCCACCTCCTCCTAAAAGCAGGGTTTAAGAGGTCAGCATGGGATGTGGGGATGATAGCTCAGTTTTATACCAAATGGGGGATTTGGCAGGCAGGGTTACAGAAGCAGAACCTAATAAGGCAGTCATAACAAGGTAGCCATGACAACTAGTGCTTATAATAACCTTTTGAAACAAAGGTAGGATTGCAAGATGGCCATAACAACTTTTTGAAACAAAGACATGGTTGCTGTTTCCTGGAATAGGCAGTGCAGAACCATCTGTAGTTAAGGTTACGGGTGAGGCACAGCCTGTTTCTCAAGGGAGAAACAGATTTAATGATACAAAAGTGGACCTAATTTGTGTTTATTATAAGATGGCTTTCAAGCCTAAGATGGAGGCAGGCTGGTTCCTCACTGTAACAGAGACCTGGGCAAGAGAGAGATTCGATGGGCCCTCCACCATCTTGGATCATGTGAGAAGCAAAACACTAATTCGCTAAATGGTCCCAAATGTGCTAAATCTTGTCTCCTCCTTAGCTCAGGATGAGACGAAGGAGTAGAAGAAACTTCTTGAAATGACTGCTTTAGGAAGGGCATAGGCCCATGTGTTTCTCTCAGTGGGTGTCAGGGAAGAAAAGCGGTATACCTCAAAACTTATTTAACTTTGGGTGCTTTCTTCACCCAAAGTTAAGGACATGCTTGAGGCCCCTGGGGAAGACGATAGGTAAACAAGAAGACAGTGTGCAAACTTACTTAAGGTTTGTTTGTTTGTTTGTTTACCACTTTCCCCCAAGAGCCTTTAAAAATAAAAACTCAAAGAGGGGGGAGGAGTCTTATGCTTAGGTTGGAAGAAGATCGGGCAATGCTGCCGTGGTACGACTGGACAAAAGGGAAGCCAAACTGGTGGCAATGAGTGAGAGTACGGGGGAGGGTCAGCAAGGCTTGTCTAATTAGAGTTTTCTTGGTGCTTCTGCAACATGGGCTCCTTTCCTCCAGGTGCGACAGGGACCTTTCTGGAATGAGAGTCTAGGAAATCAACAGGTCAGGTGAATTTGTTGGCCTCTTTGTGGGAAACAGGGTAGTAGGTGAGAGAGGCAAATGGCAAGATCTGTATGTGGGGATGATGTGTCCTGAACCCACCAGGAGACATGCGTGCATCTCAGCTCTGCTCAGTGACTTCAGTATAAGTAAGTACTGATGTAGAATGGAGAGGATGCACACTGACCTCTCTTAGGGAAGATGCCTTATTAGCTGGCTGGTAGATGGCAGCCACTGGTAAGAGGCAAGGAACTTGGGTGATGCCGTCAAGGCTCACCCTGTTGGTATGGTGTATTTCAACTGCTTGGTTGGTTAGTTCGAGCTGGGTAAAGGTTTCCAGGAAAGCACACTAGCTACTTTCCCCTTCTCCTCAGTGCCTGGAACTATTGTTCTTGCAACCACAGGTGACCTTTCCACCGTACACTTGAGACTCTGAGCTCCAGATACAGCAAGAATTTCTCCTTGTCGAGCAAGGAGAGTTTCTTTCTTTGGGACAGTCACTAGTGAGGGGTGGGTGGGTGGAGGAATATGTTTCTTTTTAAATCAGGAACAGAGCTCTGGACAAATGAAAAGTTAACTAGGTAGAAAGGGAAATCGTGACGGCTACTGGGAGGTGGGAGGCAGGAGTTTTGCTCTGTGTTTCTCTGCTTTTCCCAGTCCTGCTTCAACTCTCTTCCTATGCGCCACCCTTACAGCTCCAGGAATCGTGTTTAGAATTATTATGTCTAGAAACCAGTTTGAGCCTAAAAACAGGATTATGTAAGGAAAGATGAAGTGTAATTTTATTTGTGTGACTATATAAATGTTTTTAACACATTCTAAAAATCTTCCTGATAATTTTTCTATGAAATATTAACAAATAATATAATGCCAAAACTATGATTAAGTATGTTTTGGGGAATATGTATGTTTGAGGGAATACATATGTTTTGACTTGCAGGGAAATTCTCCTGTTTATGCCTCTTATCTCACTATAAGGCTGCTGGAATTACAGCACATCTGCTTCTTCATATGGGTTTTGGGGACTTCTACTGATAAGCCCACTGGTTGTGATTATGGTGGCATATAGCAGGCCTCGGAAATCCCATGTTTGTATGAACAGTGGTTCAGGAAATGCTGTCTCCCTTATTTGTTTTCCCTTATTTGTTCTTTACCAAAATGCACAAACTCGAGGGCTTATCTCATACCAGGCATTGATTGAGTAGAGTCTAGAAGAGCCATACTTGGACTCATCACAATCTTCTTGAAATATTTAAATCCTTCAGGTTGGTTTGGTGGCTCTTGGTAGCATGAAAATGCCCAGCTTACTTTGTTTGTTATTTATGGTCACTAATGAGCTGTGTCCTTGCTACATGAAAACATGAGGCTCCAGGGGCAGTTAGTAGCAGGACATTCTGGCTCATCATTTCTGTGAACACAATTCCTTCCACAGGACTCATTTTTAATTATTTATTTCCTATAGGCAAACTTTAGTCTTGCTTTGGGCCACTTTGAAGAACTTAGAGCATTTCAGACCAGAGTCACGCACTTTCACCTACCTAATGGATGCAGCAAGATGTGCAATTTAGGGATGCATTTCCAGAACTGCTTCAGTTTGTCAGTTGTTGAAGCACACATTCTGTAACAGATGGGTCAGTACCACAATGCCAACTGGGAGTCAAGGGCATAGCAAGCTGGTAAAATAGAGAAAAGTGATCTATAGTACAACTTGCGTAATGATCATAATACCATCCACGGAAGTTCCTGTGTCAGACTCTGTTCTATGCATTTGACATAAATTATCTCCTTTAAGACTCAAAATAGAAATGTGGGGGAGTGCCGTTATTAGCCTGGATCTACATGTGAGCAAAGCAGTAGGCTGACATTGTCTACTGCAGAGTTTGGCTTCAGGGATCTCAAGTAACGTCCTGGTATAATGGACACACTGCCAGTTTGCATGTACCAACCAGAGTTCTGGGAGACCCCCACCCATAGCTATGGTTGATTGGATCTTGGATGAACATCTAACTCAAAGCAGCCAATTCATTTGCTAATCTAATTCTGTTAATTTTTAATTAAAAGCCAGAAAGATGAGGAGGGTCTCTTGAAGAGCTGCAGGAATGGGGAGCTATTCTAGATGAGAGGTAGGTACAAGAGGAAGTTGTAGCAGGAGCTGGCTTCTTGAGAAGGACAAAGAAAAGAAAGACACATAACCACAAGAAATAGAGAGGTTAAAAGCTTCAGCTATTGACTCTGTCATTTGTGAACTTGGATAAAGAATCCAGCATCATTGGAACTTATTCTTTTCATCTTTGAAGTGGGAATGGTTGCATCTCTGTCAGGCAGACAACAGTGAACACTCACAACATGGTAGCTATTATCATCCTTGGCAATCTTTCTGCTGGTTTTTCAATTATCCTACAGCTTGGGTTTATCCATTTTCTTTTCTAAAATACTATTGTCTTCAAACCCCGCAATGGTTCTTTACCCACTTGAGAGTTTCCATAGACTGCAAGGCCTCGTGTGCTGTGGGATGTGTGAATATGTTTTATTCCCATTGGTTAATAAAATAGCTAATTTGTCCTACAGCAAGGCAGGATGGAGCCAGACAGGAACGCCAAACTGAAAATACATGGAAAGAGCAGGGCAGAGTCTGGCAGATGTCAGTGAGCTGCTGGAGCAGCAAGATGTACTAGAGAACAGGTAATGCCATGGCGTCACGTGGCAAAATATAGATTAATAGAAATGGGTTAATTTAAGTTGTAAGAGGTAATTAGTAATAAGCCTGAACTATAGGTCAAACAGTTTGTAATTAATATTAAGTTTCTGTGTGCTTACTTCAGAACTGGGGGCTGAGGAAGTGAAAGCACCACCTCCATTGACACTCATGCATCCTAACTAAATGTTGCACCATTGAAGTTACTTCCTCCATTTCAAACTAGATCTTTGTAGTCAAGTGTAGGCTTTGCTATTCATAGAATCATGACAAAAGAAAGAAAATATCAATAGAGCGTGTTCCTGCCACCCATTCCTGTCCTTTTCACAAATAATGAATGCTGTAGCATTGATGATTTATTGTGTGTTCGTTGTGTCCTTGATACTGCAGAGGACTTTGTGTATGGAGCCATGTATGTCTTCTCCCTGGTCAGAGCTGTGAGGATGGATCAGTGGGAAAATACACATGTAGCAGACTAATAATAAGTGATAAATAATACAATAATATGCATTAAGTATTGAGTACTTTTATAGATCAGTGGTTCCTTAATGAAGATGTATAAAACAGCAGCCTTTACTTAGCCCCGGATATCTCATTTCTAATTTTACACTCCACTGTCATTGCTCTAAAACAAAGAAGGGGAGCGGTGAGAAGAGTAGGAACTGATACCTTTGTTTTTCAGGGAAGTTTTGAAGGGCCTGGTTAAGTTCAGACTCTGGAAAAGCCAGTTCGGTGAGCCCTAAGCCCAGCCTGGCCTAAGTGACAGCCTTCAGGAAGTTGGTGGCTCAGCTGACTCACAGATCAGCTTTGTGACACTGACACCCTCTTTACCAGAAAGGTTTTCTGGGGACAGAGAAACCTTAATCTTAGGAAGACGTCCAGGAAACGTCCAAGATTTTAACAGGCTTGTTCTGTGACTTTGTTCACATGCTCCATGCCAAGTATAGGATGGCTGCTTCTTTCTTCCCAGCAGCCCTCAGCCTCTGTATGGATCTGACACAGATGCCAGACACACCTAAACTCTGAACCCTTCCTTTCCCCCTCATTCCACCTCCTTGAGAACAGTGCTTCTCTATGGTGTTGCCCTAAAGTCTAGACACAGGCCCATCAACTTTTGCCCTATGAGCTCTTCTCTATCCTGTACCTTTTGAGATCAAGCACACACATTTAACAAATTGCTTTTACAGAGAGCAGATCTTACAGCCAATACAACAAAAGCTATAGATTCTTTGAATCAAAGTATGTAGCAACCATCATCATCTGATTTTCTTAGACTGTTGCCCTTCACAGTTTCAAAATATGGAGTTTTAAGAGGCAGCTTTCCTCAGCAGGAATCCCACTGAGAAAATGTTTTGCTTTTTGGTGCAGAATGTAAGAATTGTCCTTTGGGAGCAGAAAGACTTTCTGGGCTGGTGCGTTAGGCTCCCATTCTGGCAGGAGACTACTGCTACCCACCAGTGAGTCTGAAGTGGTTTTGAGGACCATGTTCACCTATTGCACTATTCCAGTGCTTGGGTATAATTGATGTTTTTAATTGTTCTCCCTTCCTTTCATCCAGAAGTGCAACAAAACCAGTCTCATAATCTGGAGCTTCAGGAGGCCATTCCTCCCCATAAGTGACAGTAAGAGAATGAGTGTTGAGTATCTTTGCCTCTCTCTATATAGAGACCCTGTAGCACTGCTGGGGATCTTTGGGTTAGGTGTGTACTCAGTTGGCTAATAGGGTGAAGGGACGCTCCATTCTCTAGGAGCCAGAAACACCATCTCCCCAAACTGGACTTTTTAGTATTTCTATGAGGCCTCCTATTAAATACTTAGTGTCTTTGAATGTAGGAGTTCATGGGCATGGAACAAGTCATTATTCTCCAGAAGTATCCACAGCAGCTATTTGGAGGCATGATGGAGTCTATGTAAAGGAAAGATGATGTCTCAGTTAAGCATCTGAGAGTGTCACTGTGTGGTTTAGGGGACTGAACCCATGTAGGACACAGCACACAAAAGGACCTCAGTGAATATACTGATGAAGTACTCCAAGTGTGTCTGCCCCTTTCTGTGCCATGAAGCCAAAAACCATCCTCAGGGCCTGCCATAAAGCACAGTGAGTGAGTGAACTGATGTTCTATGAACTGAGCTAGACCAGATGGCTTGACCAAAACTTGGGTGATATCTTTGAAGAATATCTGGTAAGGAAAATGGGGGGAGGGGTGTCACCATAAAATACAGAAAAATTTTCACTGTGACTGAGTGAAAATGTGTCTCGTCTTCAAATAACTCCACACTCTCCTGCCTTTCAGGAGTGAATACAAAAGCCACAACTCCCATCAGAGCTGACAGTGTCAGGGAAGGGTGTCAAGTGAAAAAAGATATCAAGAAACATGGAAGACAGAAACATCAGGTATACATCAGGCCATATGTGTATCGTACATGTGAACAGGGCTTGGCATGCAGTTGGTGATCAGCAAACTCTTCGGTGACTAAGGTCAACAAGGCTGTAAGGACTATTGCAGAGCTTCCCTGTAGAGATATAGAAAAGCAGAAGTCATAGGAACATCCACAGTCAGACACGGAAGTTGTGATTTTAGTGACAGTGAACTATGTATGTGCTGTTAACCATCTAACCCCACTAAATTCATGTTTAAAAGGCCACATCACAACCTCATTGCATCTGAAATAGGGTATAGTACTTAGATCAAGGCCCTTGTGGAAGATAATCAAAATCTAGTACTTCTTGTTTTACTATCTCCAAAGAAAACTCACAAAAATGCCTTTAAATCTCTTCACAACTGAGGTTAGAACAGAGCTTCAGAACTGGACTCACAATACTTACTTTGCAATTGGTAGAAGATATGTAGACAAGGGCTTCTCTGAGGTCCCTCTCTTGGGATGTGGTTGATAAAAGGCTCATTTTACTTTCTGGGCTCCTTAGAGCAAATGTTTTCTATCTTGAAGAAGCTAGAAGTTTATAATTATTACATTTTTTTAAATTTTATGGTAGCTTTCCTTCCTGAGCTGATTCAACTTTGACCATCCAGGACATTAACATTCCATTTAGAGAAGAGAGGTGGATTGGGTCCACAGTACCTGGTGAGCCTTTGGGGCATTTAGCTTTTCTAAGGCAGACCTTCTGAAGAGTTCTATTTATTTGCAGTGTGTGATGAAGACAGAGTGTGGGGCACTGGTTCATGTCATCACATATCATCAGGTAGGGGTGAGATGGGACTGGCACCCCTACAGGGTTTGAGCTCAGATTTCAGCCTCTTTAGCATTGAGAGCAGTTGGTGATTTTTGGGGGAAAGGACCATTGGAATCCCCATGCTCACACACTCATGGTCTCAAGGTCTAGTTGGTCCATCCCCCGTTTAGTCTCTCTCTTCCCTCTCCACTCCTCCCCTGTAAAATTTTTACTCCCTGTAAAATCTTGGGCTTTATAATGCTTTTCACTTGCTGATTAGTCAAGGTGACTTGCTGGGACAGTGCAAAGTTTGGTTTACCCAGAGTTCAGATCTTAAGATCTACCAATTCACCCTCAACTCAGACCAGCCATAAATATCAGAGACTCTGATTCTTCCTGGGAAGTGTACCAGTGATTAACTAAACATGGAGCCTACAATTAATCTGCTATCTTAAGACCTGTGTTGACTCCACATACACCTATAAAAATTCTACTGTCTGACATCATGGTAAATACTCCTTTCTCTGAATTCTTTTGCTCTAGGATAATGATGCTCAGCTCTTGCTTGAAAATAGAACCTTCCATCAATATGCTGCCATCTAGAAACCATGTACTGCCTGGGTAGCTCTATGTGTTGACTGAGCTCTTCTGGCAGCTGGCAGTAATTTTTCTCAATAAGCAGTTGCTGCACTTGAACTTACCTGGTCATCTTTTCTTTTTAGTACAGGTGTGTGTGTGTGTGTGTGTGTGTGTGTGTGTGTGTGTGTGTAATGGTACACATGTGCAAAAGGTTGATTCCCTCCTTTCACTATGTAGGTTCTGGGGCTTGAACTCCAGGCTTGGTAACAGTCACTGTTACCCTCAGTCATCTTGTGGACCTGCCCTTTTCTTTTCACAGAGATCAACTCTTGGTCTGCATCTGGAGGACTTCATTACTTACTTCTGCTTTTTCTTCTGTTTATCTTTAACAATGAGTCTCTTGCTCCCCAAACTCCATCTTGCAGTCTACTTTGCAGAGGACTCTAGACCTGTTGTATAAAGACTTGCTTTTGTGAAGTAATCTACTTATTTCTCATTTAAGATCTTTCCTACTTCCTGGTGACCTATTTCTCTGGGTAAAAGTGCCTGTATTTACTTCTGTTGTGTTATCTAGTTCCATCACAACCCCAGCATTAAAGGACATGATGACGAACCCATATAAGATACTGGTATAAATTAAGGAATATAGTGAGTACTGGCATTTGGCCAAAAAATACATTCCTAACTCTGGCACAGCTTGGGGCAGTCCTTGGCTGTCCTTCATGGGAATGGGGATCATCCATTGAATATGAAAACAGTCTCCAGTGGAGTGGGCACAGGTGTGAGGCCTGGCTCTTAAAGGAAAGAATTTGTTAGACATTTCAATAACCTCCTTGTAGGTGGAGACTCAACACCTAGTGGGAGCCCAGTATGTATTGCATGAGGAAAATGCATCTCTCTGTCTGGGAAAGCAAAGGACCAGATGCTCTGCAAAAGTTCTTTAGCCTAGAAGTCTCAACATGGAGGGTTCCTGTGCCCCTGGTTGGTAGAGTGAGTAACGGCTTGTTTTTATGTCATGGTAAAGAGTGAAAAGCCAAAGAGAGGAGGCCAGTCTGAGTGTCTTATAGACTTCACTTCCTTGTTATGAAACAGTTGACATAGTTACATAGTGATAAAGACCTGATGCTCTATGACTCCAGGATTCTGTGTGTAGGACATGTGGTCTCCTGGTCCATCTGCTTCTGTGAGAGGCATAGTTGACCCAGAGAGTGTCCCTCTCCTGCTGTTGCATAGATGTTTTCCAATGTCTCCTCTCAGTTTAGGGGATAGGAGGCTCTTCTTACTGTGCACAAATTTGAAGGATATTGAAGAGGAAAGACAAACACTTATTGGGTGCCTCCCATGATTTCCATCTTTATAAGACTCAAATTTGTCCTGTGACTCTGTGAAGTGGACATCACGACCCCAGGATTTAAAGGTGAGGAGATGATCTGCAGTGGTTAAAAACTTTACCATCATAGAGCACACAGCTGATGAGCTACTAGGGGTGGTTTCAAAGCCAAGTGTCCACACTTGTGGGATGGGCTCTTATTGTTCTTTATTGGAGAAGCAGGAAAACAATACAGAGCTGGAGGAGCACAGGGAGTCTGGGAACTAGAAGACAGTTTAGGCAGAGGCTGAAAAGTGGAGGGTGAGGATAGGAGAATGGAGTATGATGGGGCTGGCATGTAGGTGGGCCTGAGTATGGGTCAGTGCTACTAGACTTGATACAACTATATGCACTGGGGGAACCTTGGGCAACTTTGAGGACAGGTAAGACTCTCAGCTACACTATGAAGGCTAACCTGGCTTTGGAGCAAAGGGTGCCCTGAGTGAGGTCACTGGCTGGCTTCCTGGAAAGCTGATGGGAATACCCTTCCTTTTCAGTGAGCCTTCTGAGGGTGCTCTATGTGCAAATCACTGGGCTACAATGTGAAAGACACATGATAAAACAGGACTGGTTCCTCAAGGTAGTTATTGCAAAAGGTAAATTAGAACACCCTGGCATGTAGTCTTGGGGAGGTAATGTTTAAAGAAAACAGCTAAATGCCTGTTATCTTTTGGATAAAATCCATTTATTTATTTCTGAGGTGAGGCTTGGGGTCTCATGTAGACCAGGCTGGCCTTACACTCAATATACAGCTCTCGTTCTTCTCTTTGTCACTGTGGCCAGGACTTCCGAAGTCTCCAAGTGCAATCAGCTGATCTGTAGATCTCAACTGTCTTTGCCCTGGGAGGTGTAAGGCCTTGTGTGTCTATCTTGTCTTTGGCTTACCCTACTTTCTGCTTTTCATACTAATTGCTACTTCGTAGGTGTGATGCATATTGCAGATGAAACCCACCTCAGTAAGCCACTGTTTAAGTATCAGTTCTTGAATGATGAAATAGCAGTTTCCAAAAAAGGTATGCCCATAGTGTTTAAATAGGATAACTTTAATTGGGCATGTAGGCAATAGAATAATTGACACATTCTCTTGCCTATTGTTTTCATTTTCATTTCTCTTAGTATTTCCCCCTTTTCTTCATCTCATTTTGCACGTTTAATGTTCCTCTGTGACTAGAAATAGAGAGGAGATGATGGTGTTGATGCTGCTGCTGATGATGATGATGAGGGGGCATTCGCCAACATTTAAAAAAATCCTATGCCAGACATTTTGCAGATATTTCTCTTTTGAATTCTTCTGGGAAGTCCTATAAAGGCTCTTTTTTCTTTGCTACTCCCTCCTTTTCTTGTCTCCTCCCCCCAGCTCCTCAGCTAGCTGCCACTAGTTAGATTAGTACCCATGCCATTAGCACTGAGTGCCTATAAACCATTCTTCTGTTTGTTTTTAGAAGTCTCCCTCTTCTCCCACAGCCACCTGCATCCCACACAACAGCTGTTAGGGAGAAAATCCCACAGAGAAAGAACTCTGAAGCCAAGAGGAGTTCCACACTGAAAATAACAGCAAATCTTGGCCAGGCTCCAGACCAGGGCTGCTGCCCTTGTCCTTGACTTTGGCTGCTTGAGGTCTACTTGGGGACCTGAAAGAACCTTTGTGCTAACTCTGTGCCCAGCGCTCTAGTCCCTGTGGCCAGGGTGAGTGACAGGGAGAATTTACACAGTCTCCACAGTGTGAAGTGCTGTGTGAGACCTGGTTACATGCGGAGTCCATGTTCTCAAACCAGAGTCGACATGTTCCAAGGCAAAGGTGGGGAAAAACTCTGGGAATGGGAAAGACAGCTTCAGGTCCTGCCTCTTCTGCTTTGCCCAAGTCTTTTAATGTTCTAAGAGAAGACTGGAGAAGTGAGTTTGCTCTGCCAGTTCAGGACTCTGAGTCTGACGACATCTCTAACAACTGCTGTTGTTTTTCCTTCTGCCCTTTCCCTCCCTCTTGTCTTTGTCTTTTGTCTTCCTCATCCTCTTTCAGTTTTCATTTCTCATCTATCATCCCCGAAGCCACCAACCTGATTTCCTTGTGCACCTCAGTTTGGTGTCTAAAAATCCGGCTGCTATTCTAAGTTCACTGGGGCAATATGGAAGAAAATCTCTCCTTTTCCATCATGGACGAGACCCTTCTCTCACACATGAACAGCGGGCATTGAGGCTGAGGCTCCAAGCTACCTGCTCACCTCTTAGCTGCAGCCTCTCTGCAGAGCTTTTGTGAAATGGAGACAGAACTAAGCTATGTTTCCTGGCCCTTCTGTTCTCCTGGCCTCTTTCCTTGTCATATAGTTTACCCAAGCTACTTATCACAAGATCCACCCAATAGACTAGGAAGCAATTAGCATTTAATGAGCAAAAGCTATTGATAATTTTCTTAACCAATTAGGGTGCAATATTTAAGCTACAATTGCTTATGAATTAAAAAATGTTTTTTTGAGACAAGATCACACTATGTAGCTTTGGCTAGCCAAGCTGGCCTCAGAAATTCCCTGGCTCTGCCTCCCCAGTGTTAAGAATGAAATCATGTATCACCCAATCATAAACTTTTGAGGGTTCCTGGGATCGGTGTAGTTTGTAGGGACTACTAGATCAGTGTTCTGTTTTGAAAGCATTAAGGTCATACAAAGTTACACTTATTGGACCCAGAGGCAGAGATTACTATTGCATTTTGGGTAAAAACGTTGAGGATAGGTTTGGCAAATAGCTTTTTGCCTCCTGCTTTCAAAACTGAAAACTAGAAAAGCATACAAACAAAATCTGTTACATTATTGGATAAAGAAATGCAAATCAGAACCTTGCCTGTGTTGGTGTTTTGCGGAGCCAGAGGCTGAACTTATGAAAGGTTTCCCAGGGCCATGTTAGAAGGACAAACTCAGTCACCTCATTCAGTCCCAGCTCCCAAGTAGCTGTGCCATTGGGATGGGTACAGCTAAGGCATCCATGGAGTTCCTGGGAAGAAAGGAATAGTATAGCAGTCTCATCCTGTTTCGTCTCAGAAGGCTGGCAGGTGACTTGGCTGGGATACTTGAAGCATGGACAATGATGTGTGTGTGTGTGTGTGTGTGTGTGTGTGTGTGTGTGTGTGTGTGTGTGTGTGTGTGTGTGTTGTTGTTGTTGGGGATCAAACCCAGAGTCTTGGGCATACTAGGCAAGTGACTCTACCACTGAGTCACAGTCCAGCCTGCCACTTGCTACTAATCAGCTGGTGCTGTTAGCTGCCAGAGTTGATTGTGTTTGAGGCTTACCTCCTACTGTAGAAGCTTTGGATCAGATTTAACTCTGAGTGATTTGAATTTTGAGTCAGGACCTTGGAAGATGAAGGGAGGACATGAAGCACCATACAGTCACATATTTATAGATAAAAGAAGGATGTGCAGGGAAAATGTATTTTACTTCCCACCTTGTAAAACTAATGAGAGGAACAACAAAGAAAACCCCTAGGCCATGTTCTAGTCTGAGAGGGCCTGGAGAAAGATGAGAAGTTCTTTATATGGAATGACAGGGACTGGGGGGAGTTCTGATGGCATTTGTCAGCAAGAGAGCACGGGAGTATCCACATGGCACTCAGAACTCAGAGTCTCACCTTGGGGCAGGCTAATTCCCTTCTACCCAGAGGAGTGTTTGGGTTTGTTAAGTGGCCGCCCCACTCCTATTCACCTCTCCCCTAGATCTGCCTTTCGTACAGCTGGCTTTCTGAAATAAATGCAAGCCAAGTCACGTCTTAAGCTGCCTGTTGCTTCCCACCAGTTAGGATGTACCACCATCTTCTTGCTATGCCCCACCCCCCAAACTCCCTGGAGATACCTAGCCAACTCTCTAGCTTCACTCTGTTATCTTCTTGTGGAGTATGTGCTGGGCACAGTGGCCTTACTTCTGTCCCCTGCATGGATAGAATATTTGCCGGCCTCAAGGCCTTTGTACTATAGTCTTCTTAGGGACTCTGACCTCAGTTTTTTAATAACTGCCTCCTTTTTTCCTACTATCCTAGCTCAATCGTATTTCCTCCACGAGGCCATGTAATTGAAACTAGAAAGCCACTCACAATTACATTACCCTATTTTATTTTCGTAGGAGCCTTTGTCACTTTAACAAAGCATTGCATTTTCCCCGAATGTTTACTAATTGAACATCTATAATGCAGCAGCTGTCAAGGGAATAGTTTTTTGTGACTACATTATCCATTGTTATCTATGCAGTGTAAAATAGTTCCAAGCACAAGGTAAGTATAAATAGCTTTGACTGGCATTGATGAATGTTGGGGCCTTACCGACATCCCCAGACCCTGCACTGACTTACTTCATGGATAAGAGTGGATTGTAGACTGTGTTCAATACCCATGGACCTTGAAGGAAGACATAGCCCAGGATATGTGAGAGTACTTTTCAAAATGTCAGAATTTAGGGAACTCATGTCTACTCCCTAGAAAAATGTGCTAGACAATGTCCAAAGATGTCTGTCACCAGCTCCCTTCACACTCACCCATGTTGCTTTATCCATCAAGAGGTGGACCAACATCATCCTTGAATATAATTGGCTTTGTGGACTGTTTTGACTGATACATAGAACAAACCAAAAGAGATGTTTTGGGTCATCCAAGCCCTGACACTATCAGAATAGGCAGCTGCAAGAGTCCACTGCTCTGAGAATGGAGTGTAGAGAAACCCAAGCTGTCCGAGGAGAGGAATCACATGGAGGATCTCCGAGGTACCAGATAGATGGCTGCAATATTAGCAGTCTGTCTCCTGGACATGTCAAAGTGGTCACTCTCAGCCTGTGTCACTTGAAGCAGAAGACCTTCCCAGCCAAGCAAATGAAATCAGTAAAAATCTGTGGGCAGCAAAACATTCATGTTTCAAGATACAGCAAGCACTCCTGGTCTGTTGAATAGCAGATAGCTAATATTAGGGCTGCGGTTCCGCTGAATTCTGGGTAACTGACCCCTAAGGCTTGAAGGACAACCGAGTTTCTGAAGATTTGATCTACACAGAAATCCCCAGCACTATTGAAGAGGGTTCTTAACTTCTACATGGGCCTGAATTGAGATTCTGCCTTTCTCACTGCTCCTAAGTGACATGCATGTCAATGGCAAGTGCACGGACTGAGCTTTGAGGAGGAAGACCAACCCCAGCCTCCTTCAGTCATCTCAGGAAGTACCAGTTTTCCCTCAGGTTTCTTTTAGGAAATAGGGTCTGGTCACATACATTTGGGAAACACCACCTACTACGGGACAGCCAGAGAATCATGATGTAAGCACACTAGTTAATGTAACAGTTCTTAAATGGGCTGTAGATACAGCCTTTAGGTGGACTCCTTGCTTACAATGCATGATGGCCCAAGGTTTGAGCTCCAGCCCTGAAAATAATAAATGTTCTTACAGCCTGTCAAGCCAAGAAACCTAACTCTATTAAGCACACGACTTTCTCCCCACCAATCATGTTTAATTACTTCTATAAATACCTTAAAGAACTGGTGTTCTGAAAGCAGCCCCCATCTCCCCCTGGAGTTAACAGGCTCTCATTGTCTCTTAATAATGAGAACTCATCTCGCACTGTTTTTTGTTTGTTCAACCTGGAAGTTTTTCTTCTTTGCTGACATCTACTCTAATCCCTTCCTCCTCACTGCAAAACAAGAATTCATTTGTATCAGAGATGGATTGCAGCTCTATGCCACCCAATTCTTAGCTCCTGTTTTTGACAGCCCTCTCCCTATTAAAGTCCTTGACCCAACTGCTTAGCTTTTGTTTCTGTTTCTTAGCACTTTGTTGTTATTTTCCAAGATCTACTGTTTGATCACTGGGTTGACCTTGAATTGGTTTCTTGATATTTCTAAGTTAAATATCCCTATTTATAATGTGGAGGTATTCCTAGCGCAGGCTGAGCACTGGGTCAGCTGACCTAGGTGAAGTGGCTAGCCTCAAGTCTGGCAGTCTCAACAGCTCTCCTCATCCTGCTCTTGATCTACATGCCAAGTCTTTCAGCCTCGAATCTCTTGCCCCCTGGCTGCTTGTGACCCATAGAGGCCAGGGAGGATGGAACACATGGCTGATTGAAACTCCTCTGATTCCACACTCTGATTCGAGCTGCTATTTTTAGCCTCCTTCACACCAAATGTTTTTCCTGGTACCGCTGAGAGGCACCAGAAAGTTCAGGCTAAAGTTAGAAAGCCAAATCTGTGTCTCTGAAGGCCACCCACTCGCCATCTCGGGAAGCTGTTCTTTGGGACTGACACTGGAATTTCAAGGGTTATCTGCACCTCTGTAACATTTTTATCAGCTTTTGTCAGAGACGCTGTCCCAGCGGCCAGACTCTACAGTGATAGGTTCTGCCCCGAAGCATGGTTCAGAACTAGCTCACCTCTTCTGTCCCTCTAAGCTCAGGGACTACCTGCACATTAGGCTTGCATGCTTTTCTTTTCACACATATCATTTCTAGGGGAAGCAGGCAGCTTGGCATCCATATTAAAACCTATGGAACACTTCCCTTCACCAGCTTTTGTTGCCTGCCAAGTGTAGATTACACTGGAAGCCTGGGTTCCTCCAGAGAGTTCACACAGAACTCTGCTTATCCTTAGTTCTTACTTCCTTGGCTTCAAAAGGAAGTAATTCCTGTTGCAAGGAGAACTTCCTTTCCATTGGCTGGGAGAAAACCTGCTCTGACTTGCTCAGTTTCAGGACTGATCTCTGTGCACACCTGGAATGGTCCTTATTGCATTCCTTGGTGAGCCCCAATTGCTATTCTTCTCATAAGCTGGACCCAAAAGGCAGCTGGAGGGAACAAGGATTTTGAGGCCCTTGCTGTAGCTCAGGCTGACAAGTGACAACAAGGCTACTATTGCCATTTTACTCAGGGATATAGGAGGACCAATGAAATACCACTGCCAAGACTTGGTGTTCTGAAGGTACCAGACACTGTGTTAAATAAAACCCTTTCTGGGCTTCTGTTTTTGAAAATTGCAGGATATATATGAAGGGTGAAAGGGGGAAGGAAAGTGAAATAATGTTTTCTAGGTCCCAAAGCTACTGTCTGGGGGAGAAGAGAGATGCAAACCAGAACAGGGGAGCTCCTGCTTATGGCATATGGAAGTGTTGCTTGGAAAGTCAGCCCACGCTGTTCTAGGGATCAGATCTGAGTCACAAATATGCACAGCCCTGCAAGATTTTCCAGGTAGCCCTTTATGCAGCCCCTCAGTGAAGATACCTCAGTTCTTATATGAAAATAATTGTAAGGTACTCCACAGCCAACCCAGGCAAACCTGCAGGGTGCTAAGAACTTTAGGCAGGAAACCTCAGCCTAGAGGGTTTTTAGTCTTCTTTTTGTATAACTATTCCCACTGGAAAATAGTCTGTCTGCTGAAATGCAAACCGATGTTATTTTCTGTTTTGCTTCCCACGGGTAGGAAATGAATCCAGGGAAGCTGCCACTTGCAACTAGAGTGTACATATGGTACCAGTCTTGGGACTACTGTGGATCTAAAGAAAGTTTTATTCCCATTCTTGTTCAGACACTTAGTTTCCCATTGCATGACTTAGAACATTGGAAACGTGGCAATGACTTTGGTTTCAAATGGTGTAGCCCTTGCTACTCATATGTTTAAGTGTGATTTTTCAGATGTACCAGTAGCTGATTTAGCCAGAGATCAGAGATCTTTCTCTTCTCTTCTCTTCTCTTCTCTTCTCTTCTCTTCTCTTCTCTTCTCTTCTCTTCTCTTCTCTTCTCTTCTCTTCTCTTCTCTCCTCTCCTCTCCTCTCCTCTCCTCTCCTCTCCTCTCCTCTCTCTCTTTCTTTCTTTCCCTTTCTTCTCTCCCCCTCTTTCTTTTTGAGGTAGGGTATCACTATGTAGCCCTGACTGGCCTAGCAGAGCAGCCTAGCTTGAACACACAGATGCCGTCCTGTGTCTGCCTCCTTAGAGCTGGAGTTAAAGGTTTACTATACCATGCCCAGTCCTAGTGCTTGTTTTAATGCAGAACCTAAGGCCAAGTCACCTAAAGAGGCAAAGTCACCAGCTCCTCTGTGGGTGCATGAAGAATGAGAGGCACCATTTGTAGGACATGAATCCTGAGCGTAGCGTGCAGATCGTATGGGTGTTAGAGTGGTTGTGTAATGCTGGCTATGTGGCAGGATCACCTGGGGACATTAGAATACAGAGAAGCATGGGGCCCATTGCTGCAGGTCCTGGATTATTGTTCTGGGTGGGCCTGTTTCTTGGTGATTCTATTGGGTGTCAGTGATTAGCACTGCTACCTGTGGGAGAAGCAGAGTCTAGCTGTGGAGCAGTGACCATGGTCATCAAGAATGGGCCCTCATGAGAATGTGGGCATCAGTTCCTCTCTGCTGGACTGTCAGGACAGCACGGATATAGACCAGTCTTGAGAAAAGACAATGAGATGAATATGAAAACTTCTGTCCAGCCATCTCAGATTATTTTCGAGGAAGCATAGAAAGGGAGCTACAGGACTGTACTTGATACATTGACAGAACTGAGGTTTGGAAAATGTTCTAAAACTAACGAGTACCAGTGGAAAGGTTTGGAAACTGGGTTGAGTATCTATGGTTTTTAACCACTGGGGTACTACTCAAGCTGGGAACTTGTGGTCTAATTGCATATTCTAAGAAGGGACACTGGAAAGCATTTGTGGGGAATGGGATGGAGTAGGTCAGGAAGTAGCATGGAGAAGGAGGAGAAGAGAGCTTGCACCATGCTGAAGACCAGATACTGCAAGGAACAGCCTGTCTAGGTGGGGAGGGTTAGTCTCTGCGTGATGTCATCCATCAAGATCAGAAGCCAAGAGTTGTAGCCCGTGGCTCAGCAGTTAAGAGCACTGGCTGTTCTTCCTGAGGATCTGGGTTTGATTCCCAGGACACACAGAGAGGCTCACAATGGTCTGTAACTACAGTTCCAGGGCTCTCTTCTGACCTCCTCAGACACTGCACACATGTGGTACACCAAAATAAATGCAGTCAAAACACATATAGACATTAAAATAAATAAGTAAATAAAACAACCAGGAACCAATGTACTGTAGGCCTTCAGCTACATGTGGTCCACTGTCTATTTTGCAAATAATGTTTTATTTGGAAACATCCACACCTATTCTTTTATATACCACCTGCAGCTATTGTAGTGCCATACTGGCAGCAAAGTTCAATTGTTGTATCAGAGATCATGTGGCTCTCAGAGTTTGAAATATTTACTTTCTGGATCTTAAAAAGTAAAATGTTTGCTGGTTCCTCACTGAGATGAATAACATGTCTCTTTTACACTCAGGCTCTTGGCACCTTCTAAGAGAGCATGGCTTAACCATGATTTCTGAAAAATAGTCCCATCCACTGTTGTTTTCTTTAAGCTTTATTACCAATACCATGGAAGCAGGACAGCATGACCCCACCTCTCAGAAGCAGTGGGAGGTGCCCTAGAATGCTTACCTAAGGAAAGGTCTATGTCTCTAGCCAAGGCCTACACAGGACAACTTTTTCAAGAGCCTTCTGGAGTACACCTTTTTTGCTGTCACAGCTGCTTGCCACCCAGTCACTGGTCCCAGTGAGACCCTCCTCCAAGGACAGTGTAAGCTTTTCTGATTTTTCTTAGCAAAAATTCAGCAGCAGTGATATGTCCCCTTTCACCACACCAAGAAAGCCTCGACACTCACACACATGGCAACCTGCCTTCGTCTGCAGAGGGAGACTTCACATGCTCAGTATGTGGCCTTTCCTAGCATCTCTGTTGCTAGGTTACATGACATCTGATTGGAATTTTAAAGATCCTAGCTGAAATCTCCTTGTTTCTCTAGTCTTAAGGCTGTTTCTCTGGGTTTTATGTTTTAAATTGAATCTGTGTTTGCGTCATGTGAAAAAATGGGTTGGCATTTTCACCGGGCTAAAAATTAATCAAAACCCCATCCCTCAGTTGCTAACAGTGACACAGACTTTCCACTCTGGCAAGCGGCCCAGCTTCAAGGTACTGGGTGAAATGGGAGTTTCCCTTGCTGACGTTTTAAGCAGAGTGTTTTTCCCCTTGACCAAACTACTTGAAATTATTGCTTACCTATAGATAGCTCCGATTTGTTTCTAAAATGAGGTGTTTCTTTGTAGGTTGTTTGATGTGATGTCATCAGCCAAAGAACAGTGTTAGGCTGCCCAGGGGAAAACTAATTTCCTCTTGAAGACAGCAGTTCTGAAAGCTGCCCATATTTTATCCTCACCATCAATAGGAACCAAAGTACATGCCACTCTATGATGAACTAAACAAAAAATGACCCCACTTTTAACGGCTAAAAATAGGTAACTTTGGTGTGAGAACATTGGTGTGAACTGCCCACGGTGTGCACATACAAAATAAACTTTCAGGATCTCTGAGCCATCATCCTTCAGCAGAAGACATGGATGACTGACAATAATATAGAGCAAGCCAGGCTGGAGAGATGGCTCACTGTTTAAGAGCACAGAGTGCTCTTCCAGAAGATCTGGGTTCAATTCGCAGCATCAACATGGCAGCTAACAACTGTCTTTAACTCCAAGATCTGATACCCTCACACAGACATACATACAGGCAAAATACCAATGCAAATGAAATACAAGAAAATAGGTTATTTTAAAAAAGGAAGGAGCAAGCCATATGTGTCAAGGTCTCTGAACATAGGAAAGATAATTATTTCAAGAAGTTTCCAAATTGAAAGCAACAGGGGAGATGCTATGGAATGTAGGCAATGACTTTTAAATGTATTGTTTGACACATAGGAAATTCTAGATGTAGTGCTTCAGGGAATATTGTCCAGGACAGTGGTCTTCTGTAGTACTGCTGTGTCCTTCTATCCTCCCCCAAACTGGGGGAATACTGAGCAAGTTTTTAGACATGCTTGATTGTTACATGTAGAAAGGAGGATGCTGTTGACACCCAGAGGATAGAAACCAAGGATGCTACTAGATATCCAACAATGAACAGAACAGTTTTCTACAATGGAGAATGACCCAGCCTCAAGTCACAACACTGCAAAAATTGAATGTTGTATCTATACGACATAATTCTGTAATAAAGGATATAATGATTAGTGTTAATTTTTAACTTGACAAGATCCAAAATTACTTAGGAGACCAATTTCTGAGCCTATCCACGAGGGATCATCTAGATTAGGTTGTCCCCTGAGCATGCCTGTGATGGATAATGTTGAGTAGGTTAATTAATGTGGAAAGAGCTGCCCACTGTGGGTGGTACCATTCTCTGTGCTGGGATCCTGGACTGCATAAAAAGAAGAAGGTGAAAAGAGCACCAGCCTTCACCAATCTCTTCTTTCTGGTTGTGGACATAGTGTGACCAGATTCTTCTACTCCCGCTGCCTTAACTTCTTTGTTATGACTGGACCGGACCCTGACCTGTGAGCAGAAGTAAATCTGTCCCTTCTTAAGCTGTTTGTGTCAGGATATGTTATCATAGTAATAGGCAAGGAAACTAAGGTAAAGGCTAATGATATCACAGAGCTGTGTCTGAATGGCAATGTATTATTGTATAAGTATTAGTAGCAACAGGTCAGCTGCTGTAGGAACTTGCCAACAGTCATAGTAAATAATGAGACCTAGAAACACACACGGAGGTGGCTTTCATTAGGGAGAGAGGTGAGACTTCAAGATGCCTTAGGGTGATGGTAAAGGAAAATATTTTATGTTCAGTATTGGGGATTGAGAAGCTGGGGATGAAATGAAGAGAACAATAAGAGGTAACTAGAAGATAGAGGGTAGGTGGCAAATGGGGACTCTGATATTGCCCAGGTATCTACCTTCCTATACCCTGGTCTGGGCTCTCAGTGTGGCTCACAGCCAGGTCCTGCTGCAAGTACCGGCCCGTCTCTGGGAGAGAAGCATTTCCACCACTCTTGCCACTGTTTCTTTATCTGTTCTTCATCATCCTCCCTTGAGACCTATAGGAAAGTTTTCCCTAAGAAACTCCCAGGGGAAACTCTTAGCATGTATGGGAAGAATGTATGGGAAATGAGATGCTAGACAAGAGGCAGAACCTTTTCCAAATTATGCAATCTGGCTGAAGCCACTCCTGTTGAAATCTAGTTAGAACTGCCTGTGATCAGAATACCCACATAATATTTGCATAGAAATTCCAGTGAGTGCTATGACAATCTGTAGTCAGAATGGTTGTGCACACATGCTATGTCAGCATTTGGCAGGTAGAGGAATGATAACCAAGAGTTCAAGACCAGAGAGGCAACATAGTGAGTTCAAGACCAACCTGGATGGCATGGTAGTAACCTGACCAAAACCTAAAGGCTGTGGATGTAGCTCAGTAGGAGAGGTCTAGCCTTGCATGTGCAAGGTCCAGAGTTCAATCCCCAGCAACGAAAAAGATGCAATGTCTAAATAAAAATACTAGAATTAATAAAAAGCTATATGCATCTAAAGATAAATATATGCTAAATGTTTTTTCTTGTTACCAAAACACCTAAAATGAACATAGACAGGATATTATATTCTTCAAAGAGAATATTAGAAGATTTATTTTACCCTTGGGAATTGTATAAAATAGCCTTCAATCATATGGAATGACAAATGTCCAAGAACAGCTAGAAAATCATATTACAAATGGAAGGAATGGCTAGGTGTGATGGTGCACACAAGTAACCCCAGCATTACAGAGATGAGACAAGAAGACAGGCAGTTTAAAGTAACCCTCAGCTGCTTAGTGATTTGAGGCAAACCTGGGCTCCATGAGAGAGACCTTGTCTCAAGAATAAGAAGGAGGAGAAGGGGACATTTAAAAAGGATAAGTTATCTTTTATTATAATTATCACTGCATATTAATTATGTAAAGTAACAAGCTTCACTGTACCATTTCATACATGCATATACCATACTTTGATCATATCTGTCTTCCTTACTATGGGAAGGTTTATTTTGAATTGGACTTGCTTTACTGGTTATCAAAACAATCTCTAATCATGTACATAAAACACTGTCCAAAGAACATAGGCATGGGGCAGAACAAGGGAATGAAAGACAACTCAGCATGTGTGTGGATTTTACACCCATAAGGGCAATTCAAGGGGAAAACGGGCAACATTTACACAAATGGCATCAGCACAACTGTCTCCATCTGGATAGAGACAAAATTAGATTCTGTCTACAACATATTAAAAAAGTAAGTTTCAGATGGATTAAAGATGTATTAAGTGCTAGAAACAATACAACACAATACAACAAAAAGGCAAGAATAATTCAGTGGTAAAGGAAATTTTTTAAGATAGGAAAACCTGAGGTTATAAATGAATGTATAAATGCATACAAAAGTAGCAGTGAAATAAGGAAGACTATAAAAAACACAAAGAAACAAGTGATAAATATGGAAATACCATTCCAATGTAGAAGACAGAATAAGATAATTTATTTGTGATATTTGAAGAACACATATAAATAAGTGGATAGACCAATCATCCAACCAAAAAGGGGCAAGGGATATGAACAAATTTGCACTAGAGAAAAAGTAAAAATGCTGACTAATGTCTGAAGATTCACTGATAGCCAGGGAAATGCACATTTTAAAGAGTAACAGTGAATTTAGGCTCATTGTTATTGCAATCCCAAGAACAATAATTTGGGGTTATTCTTGTTGACTTGTGAGAACAAAAAACACATAGAGATGTAGGTTTTTTTTATCATTGTTAAATATGAAATGATTCACCCATAAGATATGTGTCAAGGAGTAAGCGGTAGCAAAGGCTGCCTACTGTGATTTTAGCACTTTAGCAATCTGAGATGGGGAGGCTATCAAGAAATAGAAAAGAAGAAGACTGCAGTGCCTCCCCCCGTATCTGTAACATGATTCCATTTTAATTTTAAATTAATTATTACATATTTTGACATTTTAAATATGCATATACACAGACAATTTGAAAAATAAATCAGCATACATAACGGTTTAAAAAAATCTGCTAATGTATCTTGAATTTATAAGGCTTTTTTTTATAAAGAAGCTGTAACACTTTGATACATCCCACTCATGTCATCCTCTTGACTTTCCTGGGAGTTGTGACATTTAAATGTCAAGCCCTGCAGGGCTCTCTGCCTGGCCCCAGGGTTGAACATCTGGAGAGATAGCCTGGACAGTCCTTGCTTCTTTTATGTGTGTGATCTGTTGAGAGGTGGGTTTGTTACTGGGCTCTCTGTGCCTACTGGGCTTTGCGTTTCTCCATGCTTGTGATTTGCTCATTCCTCCAGACATGATTTCCTGCCTCAGGTGAAAGGGGGATCTTCAGGCTTTCCCTTAGATGCTGACTGCAGGATCCCAAAGCAGCATAGAGGAAAAGAAACCAGTTAAGGAATACCCGAGGGGCAGCACTCATGACTGACAGCAAGATCCTCATCGAAAGAACAAGTTCTGATAGGCAGTGTCTCCCCCCAGCCCCCTAAGTTCAGTAACAGTGGGGCCTGATGAAGTGATATAAGAATCACACCATTGGGGGCCTGAGAGATGGCCCAGTGGGTAAGATCATTTGCTGTTTTTGCAGAGGACCTGAACTCATACCCCAGAACCAGTCCAGGCAGCATACAACCACCTGTAACTCGAGCTCCAGGTGATCCAACACCCTGACCTCATCAGGAAACACCCCAAACACCCTCACCCACCCACTCGCCCATCCATCCACTCACTCCTCCATATGTGCACTCACACACAGGAAAAAAAATAATACGGAGTTGGCACGTACGAGTCCAGGGTAAAATTCTGGCTTCAACATGTGGAAGGAAAATTACTTAATGTTTCTGTGATTGAAAGTCAAATCCTCTCCAAGTAATGTTCATTTATTAGATCGTCATAAGAATCGATTAACTAAGATAATATGACATCTACCCTCCCCCGCCCAACCTGGAACACAGGAGGACCTTAGTCAGCAGGCAGGAAGGAAGCAAATACACCGAAACCCTGTTCATATCTGGCCTGTGTTTTCTCTGCTTCTGTGTACTTGCTCACCGTTCCCCTCCAATAGTTTTGAGTCACTCTTATATCAAAACCCCAGTCCTGGAAGCCTTGGAGTCTAATGAAAGAGATGGAGACTAAAGTATGTGCTTTGCTGTGGCAGGCAAGGCCTTTTAACTGAGAAATGAATGAAGTTTTCTGGGAATTCATGGGAGACAGTCAAGTGTGTCCCAGCCAGGAAAGTCCTAACAGAAAAGCTAGTATTTGAGAATTTGCCTGGTTGGTCAGGAATTGGAGAATAAGCAGCAGGGGAATTTGCTACCATGAAGAAGAATTATGCACAGAAAGGCAGATAGGCAAAATGTCCATAGAAGAAAAAAACAAAACAACCCATCTTTATTCATGGCTACTGTCTTGGTGTAAGAATTAACCTAAATTGACAAATGGTTATGTGCACCTGGTGTTGCCCCCATTAGAATGGTTTAGGCCTAATATTGAAGGAGGCAGGGTTAATCTGTCAATTTACAAGCGTTTGGAATCACCTAGGCCATTCATCTCTAGCTACACATGTGAAGTCATTTCCAGGGAGGTTGAGTTGAGGAGGGAAGAACTACCCTAAATGTGGGCTGTATTATTGCAGGGGCTGAGTGAAGACTTGGACTGAATAACAAAAGGTAAAGTAGAAAATGAGACTTTAATCCCAGCACTCGGGAGGCAGAAGCAGGCGGATCTCTGTGAGTTCGAGACCAGTCTGGTCTACAAGAGCTAGTTCCAGGACAGCCTCCAAAGCCATAGAGAAACCCTGTCTCGGAAAAAAAAAAAGAAAGAAAAGAAAATGAGCTGAGCAGCAACCCCCCCTCTTCTGACTATGCATACAATGTAACAATTTATCACAGACACCTGCCTTCCCCATGAGTATGGAGAACTCCCAAAATGTGAGCCCTGTTAAGACAGTCTTTCCTTAAGTTCATCTTGTCAATTATTTTGTCAGTGAAAAGTGAAAAGTATCCAATACAGAAGAATAAGTGGATAAGCTGTTTTCTAATCAAAGCTATACTAGTCATTCCTCAAAATGGCTCTCAGGGGTCCTGCCTCCTGGGTTTTGAACCCTGCCTGGTGCAGTCCCCTTCTACAGTGGACCAGGGTTGATCTGCACGATCATCAGAATGACAACGATGAAATGGCTTGTCACTCTTGAGATCAACTATAAGACTCCATGGCTTCTCTCTTGACCGATCCTTCTTTCTCTCTCTCTCTAACTCTCATGCTGGGGGAAGCCAGTTATCAAGTTGTAAGGGCACTTTGGAAGGCTTTGGAGAAGCTCATGTGGAGATGGAAAAGAATCTGCCAACAATTGTGAGAATATGCTTGAAACACACCCTCTGGCCATGGAACGTCTGATGACTGCCGCTCCGACTGACAGCCAGACTGCACTCTCATGTGAAACCCCAAGCCAGAATAACAGCTCTGAGGTGCTGGTAGATTCCAGACCTAATGAAGATGCTGGGTAATAAATGATTGGTGCTTCAAAAACTCAGAATTCATTAACAGATCTCTGTTTTCAATTCTTTGTCATCCTCTTCACCAGTGTTCCTCATGGGTTTCTCTGGGAAGTGACTTCTCAGGAGAAGCTATCCAATGTCAGATATCCAAGTTTCTCATATAAGAGACAAGGAATATTGACCCATAGGATACATGCGAAGATGATAGCTTGTCTTTTTACTAGCAACCTAGACCTTAAGATGCACAACACACTTCTACTGATTCAGGAAGTTTCCATGCCCCGTGATGAAGAGCTTGTAGTTATTGTCCTGGTAGCTGGTGCTTCTGTAGCTGGCTCCCTAGGAAGTGCCTATCACCAGAGTCATTCTTTCCTCACTACAGACAGACAGCCTGAGGATAAACTTCTGAGCTCAGCACTGGCATTGAGGAGGAGAGGGGGAAGGTTTAACTTTGAGATTATCTCCTGAAAGGACTTGTCCTGAGTGAGGAGACAAAGCCGCTCCTTACAGATTCAGGGAACAGAGACTGGCTGAGCTGGGGCAACTTGATTGAACTCCCAGGCAGATCCCATCATTTATTCTTCCCAGGTCCATGGAAAAAGTGTAAGTTACTTCACAGAATGCTGGATGAATCCAATGCCCACGTGCTTGGCAGGGGACATGTTCATTTAAAGTGGATGTCCACGATCCATCCGGCTTCCCTCTTTGTCACGGCATACTTCTCATCTTTTTCTGATGAACTCCGATCCAGACATCTCTTCCCAAGACAGGAGACTCTGGCTCAGCTGTGGGCTTCTGTGTAGGTGAAGTTTCAGACGAAGTTCGCTGGTTGCTATTGGAAATGTAGTCAGAGCAGGTCCAAGGCATCCCGAGACAGTCCTGTGTTCTTACCACTGTACTCGATTTAAGATGCATGGTCCCAGAAGGATGGGCTCGGAAGATGCTCATTTCCATTCTGAAGTCACAAATTTCGCTAGTACAATTTGGATCCATCTGGCATCTTCTACACATTAGCATATTAGCTAGGAGTCTTCTTGTGTCCTTGCTAAGAGTGACAGTGCCACCAGCTATTGTGATTAATATTATTACATGTGGGTACAAAGATGCCTGTGGTTTCTGGTAAGTGGTGTATGCTAATTGAAGCCTAATAAACACCTCTTGATACGTGATACTCTCAGAATGACACTGGTTGGATCATGTTTGTCTGACAGAATTACAGGAACACGTTTTAGCTAGGATAATCCACTCATTGGGAATAGGCTGGGAATTTGTAAGTAGATCAAGGACTTCCAAATGTGAGGGACTTAGAGATCACCATGTCCACCTTGAGGTCTTGTGATCTAGGTTCATGACAACCTGTGATACACTAAAAGCCAATTCATGGACTTGGTATCTCAGGATTGTCATATGAAAAAACAGTTTCCTATAGAAATTTCCCTGCTGGTTGCCTAAAAAAAAACTAATCAGCATTTGGAAGAAAGTTGCAGACACCTTTGACTACATATCAGAGAGTAGCAAAAAGGGGATATTTTCTAACAGTCTCTCCTTCCACCTTAGAGGGTACAGTTGCACCTCTTTGGTGTGTAAACTTTGAAGCCTGGGACAAGAAAGATTAGAGATGATATTTTTGGCATGGTGTTAAGGGGCAGAGCTTAACACTAGTGCTAAGATTCAGGATTTTATCATCTGAGAGACTGATATGACTTCAACAGACGCTCAAGCAAGGAAGAGGCTGAAGATGAAGGCCTCTTCTGAAACCACAGCCACCTGCTACCCTGAGCATCACAGCAAAGATAGCTTTTCCGTCATATTCTTTGGAAACAGGACCGTTAAGTCAACAAGGGCTGTCAGGCCTGTGGTGGCTGAGACCACAGTAGCCTTAGCGATAAAGATTCAGGGTTTGTTAGTGCTGGATGTGGCTACTCCAAGAACTAACACAGCGTCTCTAATAAAAGCCAGGCAAACATTGCAATTTAGAATTTTTTTTCCTGTTGTATGTCTTATCTAGATCTAGTGATACTGTCAGGAGACATGTCACATTTGAAAGCAGAAAATGTCCTCTGGAAGACTCTTACTTGAAGAGGTGGGAAGTGAAGCCAGGGAGGCCCAAAGCCAGCCAGGTGGTTTGTGATCAAGCTGGAACCCAGCACCTGGCTCCTTAGCTGCTACACTGTGCATTATCCCCATTACTTTGCCCTTTCCATCCTTCATCCTTGATGGCGACCATCTACTCTGACTCTCAAGGAAGCCATTTGCCCCTTTCTGGAGCAGAAACAGGAAAAGCTAGTGTCACTTTCTTTATTGTCCTCTAACTCTAGAAGATTTGCCTATCTGCTGAGGCTTCTCGTCCTTTGGCTCAACCGGGTCTGATCTTTGACGTCTAATACCTCTTCCTTGCCCCCATCCCCAGCCTTCTGCTGCTAGCAGAAAATATTCCCCACCTGTATTTTCTGCCACCCTTCTCAAGGAGCACTTGGATTTTACCATCTCTTTTTATTATAAAGGCACAAGGAGTGATAATGGTAGAAAAATGGTGCTAAATGCCAGGTGTGCTGGCACATGCCTATAATCCCAAACATTCTGGAAAGCTGAGGGAGGAGACCAAGTGTTTGACACCAGTCTGGGTGCCATAGTGAGATCCTGTCTCAGAAAACCAAAGACTGGCAGGTAGCTCACTGCTAAAGCATCTTTGTATGTTCATTCTTAGCATGGGCATGGGAATCAAAACAAAGCAAATGCATGGGTTGTTCAGGTGGAACAAGTCGGTTTTTGGTTTTTGTGTGCTCTTTAAAAATCACACCTTGCAACTGGTTGCCTTGTCATGTTTTGATAGAAAATCAATTAATATTTCTATAGTACTGATTTTGTGAGATACTAGACAGAGAATTATAGATGGTAGAACTAGGCAGCCACAGACATTATGGCTAAAGTAGTGTTGCGCCTACAGTAAAACACCAAGAAAGTTAGACTAGCATGTTAATATCTGATCACCTACTAGCTAAAGGGGCATGATAACCTTTTTTTTTCACAGTGCAATTAAACTTTACAGATAATTAAAACAGAAAATAACTGGATATTTTCTAATATAAATCTTCGTGAACTTGGACAAGCCAATTGTTTGCCCTTTTACCTTCAAAGCCCACACCCAGTGATCAACCTCCTCCAACAAGGTCACACCTCCTAATCCTTCCTGAACAGTTCCACCAACTGGGGACCAAACATTCAAATATATGAGTCTGTGGGGGCCATTCTCATTCGAACACCACAGACAGGTTCTTAGTTTAACTCTGTCTCTTGATTCTGTGACTAGTGTTACAGTAAATAGGGAAGTTCATAAATACACTGCTTTCATTTCCTTTATTACTGTAGTAGTTAGTATTCTTGGATTATATGTCAATATTATTCTTAACATTTTAGAGAACCTCCATACTGTTTTCCTTAATGACTGAAGTAATTTACATTTCTACGACCAGTATTGTGAAGGCCCTCTTTTCTCCACACTTGCTATCTCTTAATATTTTCTATAACAGCCATTATGACAACAAGAGCTAATCCCATAAATGATTTTAAAACAATGATCAGTTTCATAACAATCAACCACAAAACCTCAAAGACAAATGGTTATGATTTTTCTGGGGTTACATTGTTCCTTGCAATCACTGTGAGATATACTAGAGCCCAAGTTCCTTCATCTCTTGACCTTTATAAAACTCTGTTGGCTGGTGCATTACAGTGCCAGTTTGGCTATCCAGAAACTAACAAATGTGCAGGAAGTCTTGAAATGTCTGAATGTAGTATTTTCCCTAGTGTATCACCATTCCTGAAGGCATAGATGACTTAGGGGAAGGCTCAGAGAGGCATCTACAGTGTAATTATTTTAAACTTTTTTTGAGAATTTTATATTATTTCCACATGACTTTTCCTCCCTCAAACTCATCCTATGTCTTCCCACTTATTTTTAAATTCATGACTTCTTTAGTTACTATCACACATACACACACACACACACACACACTGAGAGAAGGGGGTATGTATAAATACCACCTGTTGAGTCCATTTGGTGTTGCTCGTATGTGTATGCAGACCACTTGGGACTAGATCCCCATCAGATGGATCATCCCTGGGGAAGACTGATTCTCCCTTTTAGCAGCCATTAATTGCCTGAAGTTCTTCATGTAGAAGTGGGGCCTTGTGAGATTTCTGCCATCCGTGTGGGCATGTCGACCTGTGTTGTCATTGGGCAGGTCTTGTTTTAGGTGAACATATTGTTAAGATTTCATGGGTGCAGGTCATATATAGAAGATACTATCCCGAAAGTGAACAAATATATAGAAGACACTATCTCACAGCAGACATCCTGGTTGCCTAACTTACAATTGTTCTACACCCTCTTTCACAATGTTCTCTGAGTCTGAAGTGTAGAGATTGTATGGTAGATGTTAGTTATTCTCTACATTTTGGTCAACTGTGGATTTCTGTGATGGTGTCAGTTTGCTACAAACAGAAGTTTCTTTGATGAGGGATGGGAGCTACACTTTCTTCCCTGTGGGTATAAGAGTAGATATTTACTTTTGTCTGTGTATCAAGACTCTTCCTCAAGGGGACCCAGTCTCTTCTTCATTTCAGGAATTTTGAGTCTATGAACTGGCCCAAATCTGAAAATGTTTTTACTTAGAATTATGCTAGTATAAACCAGTGAAATCACTCATTGGGAGCTTATTGTGCTTCTTCTTGAACTATGTTTTATGTTTTGACCTCTTTATAGATCCTGAGACTTCAATCTAGAGGAAGTTCCAATTTCTGATAAGACAAAAATCCCTCAGAGGAGACAATCATGGTTCTTTAGACAAGAAATTAACTTCCTAGGCAGAAAAGAATAACTGGTCCTATAGACAGAGGGGGTTATATGGCTTAGGGACTGCAGTTACTCATTTTTATGGGGTTTACCCTATGTCTCCATCTGAATGCTCAGGGTCTCAGCTTCTTGACAATTGATATCACAACTTTAACCAAGGAAACCCAATGAGATAGACATTGATTTGTATTGCATTTTGGTCATGTGTGGAACAGATTTTAGATGTGGCCTTTGAAAATCAGTCATTGGTTACAGGACATTGTTCTGTTAGGACCACCATGTACTTTAAGTCCATAATGAGGAACCAGAGCTAGAAAATTAAAGCTTTGAGCTCAGCTTTTCATTTTCTAAGTCCCCAACCATACACAGAGTCAAGGCAACAAAACTTGGGGTACTGACTTTGTATTGGTCAGAGTTCAATAAGAAATGCAAGGCACTCCAAATGATTCTGAATCATATAATTATCAGTGACACATTTGAGGAATCTGATCTTATGTAATTGTAGGAGTTCTTGAATAGTTTATGTGCAGTTGTTTCAGTTATGTACCTATGTATTTAAACACACACATGCATATATGTAAATATGTTGTACATGTATGTCTGACATGTATGTATGATATACTGTTGTGAATAAACACACAATTTAGATGCATGTAAATCTGTAGTTCCTGACAAAAGAGAGGTAACTTGTAACTCTCTGAGTACAAATTCGGAGAAAAGCCAAATAAAATATTCAAACTTCTTTGAAATAGAGAGCTGAGCTTGCAAGAAAAAAAGGGAAACGTTCCAATCCCAGAAGTGGAAAAGGAACTGAAAGGCATCCCGGCAGGCCCATGAAGCAGCAGAAGCCTCAAAGGGATTATTTATATCTGTGGTGAGAGGTGGGGGCTCTGAGGGCCATAGTGTATGAAATAGGACATAGAACTTTCATGATGTGGGAAGTTAATTGGAGATTTCTGAAGAAGCCAAATTATTATGAGGCTGAGACTATACTACCAGTCATGGACAAAAGAAAGAAGAAAAGGGGAGGAAGGACAGAATGGAGGTGCGACGACTAGGCAGTGTCAGGAGGCATGAGGACATCTCTTTCTGATGATAAATGTGCTGAGAAAGAAATCAGAGAAACATCACCCTTTACAATTGCCACAAACAACATAAAATACCTTGGGGTAACACTAACCAAAAAAGTGAAAGACCTGTACCATAAGAACATTGAGTCTTTAAAGAAAGAAATTAAAGAAGATACCAGAAAATGGAAAGATCTCACATGTTCTTGGATAGGTGGGATCAACATAGTAAAGATGGCAATCTTGCCAAAAGCAATCTACAGATTCAATGCAATCCCCATCAATCCCAGGACAATTCTTCACAGACCTTGAAAGAACAATTCTCAACTTTGTATGGAAAAACAAAAGATCAGGATAGCTAAAGCAACCCTGTACAATAAAAGAACTTCCAGAGGCATCACCATCCCTGATTTCAAGCTCTATTATAGAGCTATAGTCCTGAAAACAGCTTGATATTGGCACAAAAATAGACAGGTAGACCAATGGAATTGAGCTGAAAACCCAATATTAACTACACACCTATGAACACCTGATTTTTGACAAAGAAGCTAAAGCTATACAATGGAATAAAGAAAGCATCTTCAAGAAATGGTGCTGGCATAACTGGATGCTGGCATGTAGAAGACTGTGGATAGATCCATGTCTATCGACACACACAAAACTGAAGTCCAAATGGATCAAAGACTTCAACATAAATCCAGCCACACTGAACTTATTAGAAGAGAAAGTAGGAAATACCCTTGAAGTAGCACAGACACTGAGATCAACAATTAATAAATGAGACATCCTGAAACTGAGAAGCTTCTGTAAGGCAAAGAACACAGTCAACAAGACAAAATGACAGCCCATGGATTGGGAAAAGACATTCACGAACCCCACATCTGACAGAGGGCTGATCTCCAAAATTTACAAAGAACTCAAGAAGCTAGTCTCCAAAACACTAAATAATCCAATTAAAAAGTAGGGTACAGAACTAAATAGACAATTCTCAATAGAGGAATCTAAAATGGCTGAAAGATACATAAGAAAGTGTTCAACATCCTTTGCCATCAGGGAAATGCAAATCAAAACAACTCTAAGACACTATCTTACACCTCTCAAAATGGCTAAAATAAAAAACACCAATGACAATTTATGCTGGAGAGGATGTGTAGAAAGGGGAACCCTCCTCCACTGCTGGTGGGAGTGTCAACTTGTACAGCCACTTTGGAAATCAATTTGGTGGTTCCTCAGGAAAATGGGAATCAGTCTACCACAAGATCCAGCAATTCCACTCTTAGGCATATACCCAAAAGAAGCACATTCATACAACAAGGGCATCTGTTCAACTATGTTCATAGCAGCATTGTTTGTAATAGCCAGAACCCGGAAACAACCTAGATTCCCCTCACCTGAAGAATGGATAGAGAAAATGTGGTACCGTTACACATTTACTACTCAGTGTGTTGGGGGGGGGGGGCAATGGAATCTTGAAATTCGAAGGCAAATGGATGGAACTAGAAGAAACCATTCTGAGTGAGGTAACCCAGTCACAAAATGACAGACATGGTATGTACTCACTCATATGTGGATTTTAGAGATAGAATAAAGGATTACCAGCCTACAATCCACACTGCCAGAGAAGCTAGTAAACAAAGAGGACCCTAAGAGAGACATATGTGGTCTCCTGGAGAAGGGGAAAGGGACAAGATCTCCTGAGCAAATTGGGAGCATGGCGGGAGGGGAGAGGGAACTAGGAGAATGAGAAGGGGAGAAGAGGAGGGGTGAGGAAGACATGATGGGGCAGGGAGGTTGTGTTGGGGGAAGAACAGAAGAGAGCAAGATAAGAGATACTATAATAGAGGGAGACATTATAGGTTTAAAGAGAAATCAGGCCCTAGGGAAATGTCTAGAGAGCTACAAAGATGACACCAACTAACAATCTAAGCAACAGAGGAGAGGCTACCTTAAATGCCCTCTTCTGATAAAGAGAATGATGACTAATTCATATACCATCATATAGCCTTCATCCAGCAGCTGGTGGGAGTAGAAGCAGACACCCACAGCTAAACCTTGAACTGAACTGAAATCCAGTTGCAGAGAAGGAAGACAGATGAGCATAGGGGTCCATACCAGGCTGATGAAACCCACAGAAACAGCTGACCTGAACAAGGGAGAGAGCTCTTGGTCCCCAGACTGATAGCTGGGAAACCGGCATGGGATTGATCCAGACCCCCTGAATGTGGGTATCAGTGAGGAGATCTTGGAAATCTATGTGGCTCCTTGTGGTGGATCAGTACTTATCCCTAGCATAAGAATGGACTTTGGGAGCCCATTTCACATAGAGGGATACTCCCTGAGCCTAGACACAAGGGGGTTGGCCTAGGCCCTATCCCAAAGGATATGACAGACTTCGAAGACCTCCTATGGAAGGCCTCACCCTCCGTGGGGAGCAGAAAGGGTATGGGATAGATAGGGTATTAGTTGGGGGGGAGGAGGGCAGCGGTGGAGGGGAGAGAGAGGGACCTGGGATTAACATGTAAAATAATCTTTCTAATTAAAATAAAAAATTAGGAAAAAATAAAAAGGAAAAATGTAAGGAAAAGAAATCTAACAGAAGAAGATAGCACCACAGTCCTAGAGCTTATACAGGCATGCTATCCAAATTGTACTGTCCTCGTGGTCCAGGAATCTGGAATGTACCATAAGTATGTGTACCAAGAATAAGCAGTGATGTCAACAGCAAAGACACCAACAGAATTTTGGGGGTATAATTTCAAGATGGACTTAACATAGAAGACAATGATTATACGTAGTATAGTGATTTGTTGAATTTAAAAGGTTTTAATTTTCATTCATTATGTATAAGGAAGCAAGAAAGTCTACCTGAATAGGTTTTTGTTGATTAATTATATATGTATAATTTTAGGAATTATTTCAATGTAAACATAGAAATAACTCCGAAGCCAGAAGAAGGCAGCAGAGGAAATAGTGTGTGTGATAAATCCAATAGATATTATGCATAAAAAATGGGAATGAAAAACAGGGCATGGCTGGTGAGATCACTCAGTTGGTAAAGTGCTTGCAATCAAGCCCTGACAACCAGAATTCAGTACCTTGAACCACGTGGTAGAAGGAAAGAACTGACTCCTGAAGGTGGTCTTCCAAATCCACATGCATGCAGTACCTTCATACTCTAAACAACAATAAGTACAATTTTTAAATAATAACTTAAAATTATGGAAAATAGGAAGCACAAAATGAATTTATAGAAATAGACCCAAACAAATGTAACAACAATCACCATAAATAGAAGCTGTCTAAATTCATCAGTCTGAATACAGATAGTCAGATTGCATTCAGAAAACCTAACTTCATAGTATAGTTAATGGGATGATTTCAAGATATAAATAATAATATCATATCCAACACACTTCAGCATGGGCTTCACACCAAGGAGTAGGTGACTAACACAAGCTGAAGTAAATGTTTTGAAGAAAGAGAGACAGAGAGACAGAGAGAGAGAACATGAAGTTGGGTCAGTAGCAAGGTAGAGAGGACACTCTGGGAGGAGTTGGGAGAGGGGATAAATGTGATCAAAATGCATTGCATGAGATTTTCAAAGAATTAATAAAAACATTATTTAAACAAAATAGTAACATCACAAATTTGAAAATAAAATGATGACAAAAGAAGCATGATCCACACAAAAAAAGCTGGGCATCCACAAATGTATAGAATAAAAACAGATTTTAAATGAAAAATTGCTATGAATGAAGATGATTATTCCATAAACATTTGAAGAAAAAGTTATAATCCTGAGACAGCAAATTCTTAGAACATAAGCTCAATTTTTAATAAGCTCCCAACTGCAGAACTTCAAGGAAAACAAATAATCAACTATAGTGGGAAATTAGGTTGCATCCACACTCAAAGACTGAGGGGTAATGACCACAGAAACAAAACATGGCACAGGCATTTTGGCTAATATAACCAGTATGGAGGCTATGGAGGATATTTGTAAAAACACATTTCTATCGATTAAGAGATGCATATTTGTATTAAGGGTAGAACATTTACACATATACTACATCTATTTCATGATTTGCCCACAGATTCCCATGGAGCCAGACTGAATTACACCCTGACCAGCAGCATGAAACTCTCCCTTCTCCCTGTATCATCTTCAGTGTTTGTTGTTCTTTTTTCTGTGATGCATCACTAGACACGCCTTTATGTCTGTGTGTCTGGCAGTGCTGTTCATAATAGACGTGTTTGGAATTAGCTCAGCTGCTCATCAGGAAATGACCGGATAAGGACAACGTGATTGTGTGCATGTATGTGCAATGGAGTATTATTTGCTTTAGGAAAATGAGCGGAAATGAGGTAATTGCATTGGATGGAATAAGTCAGACTTCAAAAAGCAGAAGAAAGATTATTTTGGAGTAGAAGAGGGGCTAGTGAGAGTGGGGGAGGCTGACAAGAGAACAGAGGGGAATATAACCAAAGTACCTCATGCACATAGATGAAAATGTCACAATGAAACCAATTATTTATTCCAATTAATAGATGCTGATAAAAACTTGCAAAATTAAAAAGTGACTACATTTATTAGCTTTTCCAGTGGTGGATCTTGAAGGGTCAATGTTCTGAAAGTTTCCCAGGCATGTCTCCTGTGCAGTAGGGACTGAGAGCCCTACTAATACAGCAAGGAAAATGGATAGGTACATGCTCAGAAAGCAGAAGCTAGACCCCTGTCTCTAAGCCTATATAGAAATCAGCCCAAAATAGACTACAGCAATAAACATAAAACATAACCTCATGAAAGCCCTAAAGGAATAGATAGGGCAAACACTTGAGGGCAGTGATATACACAATGATGTTTTAGATTAGATCCCAGAGAAACAGGCTGCAAATTAGACAGATGAGATTATATCAAATAAGAAACTTCTGTTCCATAAAAGAAATGATTAAGAGGCAGAAGAAGCAACACACAGGACAAGAGAGAGCACTGCAAACATTTATCTGGAAAGTTATTAATATTTGAAGCACACGAAGAACTTAGAAAATTCAACAAGCAAACACAAGGGAGCTGGGTAGGCATCCATCAAATGAAAATATAGAGAAAGCTAAGAGGTATATGAAAAAAATGCTCAACATCACTACCTACCAGAGGAATGCAATTCAAAACCATAAGAAGAGAATATCTTGTCCCAACTAGAATGCTATAATGAAAAAAAAAAAAAAAAAGGAAAGGTGCTGGATCAAGACAGAGAAGAGAGCACTCCTACACAGTTCTGGTGGGAACACAGTGTAGTCATTATGGAAATCAGCATGGAGATTCCTTGAGAATATAAAATGAGAATAACCATATGGCTGATCAAACCCACTACTGAGTGTGTATAGCCAATATGAAATTAATATATTGCAAAGATAATCGCCCTTACATGCATGTAAATTGTAGCTCTATTCATAGTAGCTAAGACGTGGAACCAGTATGGGTGTCCACTGGAGGATGGATAAAGAAAATGTGACATACATAGAATTTATTCAGGCATAAAAGAATAAATCCTGTTATCTTCAATAAATGGATGAATCCACAGGCCATTACATCGAGATGAGACAAGTACAGAAAGACAGGTTCTGTGTGTTCTCAGTCATATGGAGTAGCTAAAATAACATTGATTTCTCAGAAGGAGGGAGTAGAGAGGCAGCCACTAGAGGAGAGGAAGAATGGAGGCATGAGGGGTGGACACTCAGTACTAAAATGCAGTCAGATAGGAAGCCTGAGCCCTAGTGTTCTAAACCACAGTGGGTAACTATGGTTCACAAAAACTGGCCACGTATTTTATGATGAGCTAGAAGAGAGGAAGTTGAAGCTTCCCAACATACAGGAATAGTGATTATGGAGAGAAACGTACTAGCTATGCTCACTTCATCATCATACATTTTATGTATTGAATTATCATGGTATCTCATGAATATATGAGATTTTAATGTGTCAATTAATAAAAGAAAAAATAGGTGGGAGTTTATTTTTCATGTAACAATGTAGAAATACCTCATCCAGAGGAAAAAAGCTGGCTACAGAAAGAAAACATAATATATGCCAAGCTTGAAAACATAGACCAACAGAATTTGTGACCAAGGTGTAAGTTATGTGTCACAAGATCACAAAAATATGTAAGAGATGACAGATGCACAGTGTCTTGGTAAAATCCACCACAGTTTCATGGACAGGTATCTGAAACCCTGGTATTTTTGCATATCTTACATATTTCCCACATTTATAAAGGAGTAAAATGATTGCTGTGTAAATCTGGCCTCATGTCTCATGCATAACTAAAGAATATATCTACTCGTCAGAGAAGGCAGCCATAACCAGTATTTTCTTGTTCAGTTTCATAGAATGGCATTGTTTTGGTGATTCTACAGTGTGTCAGGATATTTCGGGTGTCTACGTCTGTCTGTCTATGGTCACGTGTATGGCACAGAGCATGAGGAAATCAGAGAACAACTTGTAAGAGTTGCTTTTCTCCTTCAGCATTGTATGTATCCTGGGAATTGAACTCATATTGAACTTGCCATCAAGTTCCTTTCTGTTAGGAATCACCTCTCAGGCCCACAAAACAGATTTCAAACAAGTACTTGAATGTGTGTGTGTGTGTGTGTGTGTGTGTGTGTGTGCATCTATGGTAATAAAAATTACATTACTGAGTTAGAAATAATCACCAATAAAAGAAATACCCTCTAAATCCAAAGATAAGAGTTGACTGACTAGAGAACACACACACCACAGGGAATACTTAACATCTGAAATAAGACCTACATGCTATTAAAAAGGAGGCAGACTGTGAAGTCCTGTCTAGGTCTCCTGTTTGGCAGGAGAGTTAAGTCCCTCTTTTAGCTCTTCACTGCCCTCTCCAGGTCCTACGATTCTTCCTGAGGCAGGGAAGATCTCCACATTGTCAACCGCAGGATGGAGAAGGAAGGTGATGGGCCCTGAAGCATAGGAAATACTGGCTTGTGATTGTTTTTTCGAATTGTTGCTGCCACTTGGAATAGCATGGTGGCTAAAGTAGTATTTCACAGCAACTGATCTCTAAGTAGAGCTAAGGAATAAGCTAGCACTCACTAAGTCATATTGGGCACGTGACAGTAGCAAGCTCTCCATGAGAAGCAGCATTCAATTGGGCATGGAGGCACAAATCTGTGATCCCAGCTAAGCCAGAGGCTGAGACAGGAAGGTGGCTTGACTCCAGGAGTTTGAGGCAGGCCTGAACAACATAATGAGACTCTGCCAGAAACAAACAAAAGAAGCAAAACCAAGCACCAATAAAGAGACACCTGGTAGACACACAAGCCAGTGTATGTGGGCAAAGCCCATGTGTTGCAGCATGTCTAAATAGAAATGAGTTTTGTGTTGCACAGATGTGAACGAAGTCCTTGTGTTTATCAACAGTGGGAACATCCACACTATTTTTCTCTGACAGAAAGAAGAGCTGCACCTGAGATAGAGAGAGAGAGAGAGAGAGAGAGAGAGAGAGAGAGAGAGAGAGGGAGAGAGAGAGGAAGGGAGAGAGACACAGAGAGAGAAAGAGAACCATAAATGGTGAAACCCTGGGTCATGTGGTTGAAGCTAAGAGCAGAGAGACAATCACCCACTTTTGGGGGAAGAAACAAGAGAGTAGATACAGACTGAACTCAGTCAGAGGCAAGAACAGAATTACTTAGAACCCAATGATTAACCTCCTGGGAGAGCCTTTCCTGCCTGTCTGCTGGACTACTGTCCACTGGAAACAGCCTCACTGGCTACCAGCTGCCCCTGGATCACAGTGCTCACCTGTGTGCGTGTGCCAGTCCTAGAACATTCCTGGAATTTGGTTCATAAAACAGTGGTTCCCAACCTTCCTAACACTGCTACCCTGTAATACAGTTCCTCATGTTGTGTTGGCCCCCAAGCATAAACTTACTTTCCCCACTACTGTAATTTTGCTCTGGTTATGAATAGTAATGTAAATATATTTGGAGATAGAGGTTTACCAAAGGGCTTGCAGGGAACCATTGCTTTTAGAGGGTTAGTACTTGGTGCTCCCTTTGTCCAGAAATCCCCTTCCTCAATCTTTACACTAGTGGCTTACTTCTTTCCCAAAGTCTTAGTTCTACTGTCACTTCCTTAGGGAACTTCTAAATGGAATGCAACAGGAAATATTTGCAGAATAAATGACCTCGCCAGAAGTAGAATCAAGGTGTCCTGCTAGGCACTTTACAAATAATTGAGGTGACATCTCTGGGATTATCCAGACAGTGACTGGAGTTTCATCTGCGTGCAGACCTTCTGCTCTTCAATGTATGGCCCAGAGAAGGAGGATCTGGGGGTACACTTGTGATCATGAGCCACACAGTCTGGGCTCTGGAAGCACACCTCTGCCGATGAGCCTATATGTAGTCTATATGTACTTCCCTGACAGCGAGTCACAGCCAGTCTCTGGATGTATATCCCTGATGAAAAGACATGGTTGGGCTCTGGGAGTACACAGGTGCCAAGGAACCTCATCATATCTGTGCTTTGGTGTCAATGAGATGTGTGCAGCCCTTTCCCAGCCCTGAGGAGTGGCTCTTAAGTCTTTTGAGTGTTAGTATGTTTTCATGTGAGGATAAAAAGTATTTTAAAGGCTACAGAAGCTGATAAGAGATATTTACAACTTATATCACAGAGTAATTAAACAGCCTCTAGAATACGGGGAAAATGCCAACGATGGACTGGAAATGGGATCTAGACACAGCACAGAAAATAAACGAAAGCTTCTTGTGAATACATGGCATGTTCAGCTTCATTTTCAATATCAAAATTTTGTACTAAAAGTTCACTGAGATATAACTTCCTTGCCTATTAGGTTGGCAGCATGTTTTTTTGGATGGAGTGTGGAGAAACAGTCACTCTACTATATTATTAGTGGGGATGAGAAATGTACATACCCCATGGGTGAGGATTGGACATATTTAATACAATTAAATATGCATTTACGGTTTTACCTAGCATTTCAAGTTTTAGGAATATTTCCTAGAATATGTAGCAATACCATAAAAATACTGTCATGTATATACATTGCAACAATGTTCATAATAGCAAAGGATTAGGAACCTGCTCAATAGGCTATGGAATGATCACTTAGTGCAATAATAAGCTTTAGATACGATGGCTATTACTAAATACTGCCATCCCAATAAGTTATGTATGAAAAGAAGTAAGATAGAAAAGTATAGTGTTCTGACATTTATCCTAGTAAGAGTAACAAACACATATTTTGTGAGCTATCAAATAAATAAAAGAACCACCTGAAGAAGTAAGAGGAAGGAATTGTGGGGAAGATAGACATTAAAATGAGAGATAGTAAAAGAGTTTCACTTTATGGACTTAACATTTGTATAATATAAACTTCCTAATAATTACAGAAGTTAAATAAAACCAAAGAAGCAATCCTAAAAATTTTTAAAGTGACTTAAAAGAAGGGCCATGGGTACACATCCCTAGTGCAGTAAACCACTTGCAATAATCCAGCAGGGACAGCAGTAAAAACAAATCAACAAAAGCTTGCCGGAAGCTCACACCTAGTCTTGCCTTTTGACATGGTTCCAGATATCTATGTGTAAATCAACGAAAGTGATCGTGTCAGTATGCCAGGAACCAAGGTTTTCCATGCTAAGTGGAAAAAGCACAATCTATCAGAGGTAGATCCCCACTCTGCTGAAGTTGGACTAGAACTATTAGTGAGAGCCTATCTTATCTCCACATCCCTCTATCTGGCAACTGTGATAAAAGAATAGGCAATGACATTTTATGCCTGTAGTATCATTACCTGAGAGACAACAGTACAGCAGGAGCCTCCTCATGGACAATGCCATCTATGGAACATTAGTGAAGAAAGAGAAACTTGAATCAAACCCAGCTCCCATATCTACCAACTGAGCAAATACAAATGGAATAATAGGCCAAGTGGTGGGGATACAGTCAGTCGAATCCAGAAGATGAGAATCTGTGCTACTGCACACAACAAACTGCTTAGTTTATTCATCAAAAATTCAAAGAAAAAGTAGAGATGAAAGGGAGACTTAAGACATCACCCCAATGAAATGTTCCAATCCCAATTTGAATAAATCAAGTCTATAAAAATTATGAGCACACCCAGCTAGTATGCAAACTCCCCTGGTTATCTTGCATGTGTGAACATGGTCTGATGATTTTAAAGCATGATTATGAATTTTTTGAGATGTAAAACTGATCTTGTGGTTAGGCTTAAAGGGGACTCATCTCCTTGTCTTAATATTTAGCCTCTGGGCTTTTTGTTAGTTTTCTGCCATGCTGGTCGTAGACCAAGTCATCCTTCAGCATCTTACACATAGAATGACAGAAGCCTTTTGAACACTGAGTGAACACACTGGAATATAGCTCTGGCCTCTTTGGGTAATGTGGATTCTTGTTTTTTTTTTTTTTTTTTTTTTTTTTTTTTTTTTTTGTGTGTGTGTGTGTGTTTCTTTTTAAAAGTTCAAATAAAAATTGAATGAACATTGGATATTCTATTCGATTTTATTTTCAATTTCACCGAGAGCTAATAAGGCTGCCAGTTTACTTAAAGTATTAGCTCCTTTATCAATACCCCTGCCCAGAAAGTTTCTCAATAAAGAGCTGTTAAATCCAACTCCTTGCTACATGGGAGTTTTGCAATGGAATGCTGGCCACACAGTGGGAACCACCCAGCTCTATCTGTCCTTACCTATGTAGGAAAGGCATAGGTCTGGAGGGACGAACCCTCCAGGGACACCACATCCCTTAAAGATGTCTTTAACTTGGACTCACTGTGTCAGGTTATTGGGCTGCCTCTGGAGAGCTTCAAGCTGGTCAGAATGCCAACAGACATGGGCTTGCTATTCCCATTATAGTGTTGGTCTTTGTTGGTTTAAAATTTGAAATTGCGTTACTTTTACTTTCCCAATAGATATTTCAAAAATGCAAAGAGCACAATGAGGCAGTGGCACTCCTGTTTCCCGCTTCTGCTCCCAGGTATCCAGTGTTTCTTCCTAGAAGCAACTAATCTGATAGGAGAACAAGGAGACAGGGGGAAGAAGGGGCCATGGTTAGCAAAGCTACCTGGGATGAGTCACAGGGCAACTGGGAATTGATATAAAACATACCTGCCCTGGAGATCTTAGATGTATATGTGTATCAGTGTGTGTAAAACAAGGGGGGGTCTTTTAATTAAGAGATGTAGCCTATTTTCATTGTTCTGTAGTTTGCTTCTTGTCACTTTGTGTCTCTTGAGAATTCACTGGGTAGGCAGCTCTGTTGGTAGAGTGCCTGCCAGTGTCTTCTGGTAATTGTTCCATACCAGTGCCCAGAAGGCTTCCTCATTCTTCTTGTAACTGCTTGGTTTTCGTGTACAGTCTCACTGTATTGTACTTAACTCTCTCTTTACCAATGCACACCCATCCGACGGTTTGTGATTCCATTTTGAACACAGCATTTAATAACTTCTTCATATAGGATACAGAAAGGATTGTGTTTACTACCAAAAGCTCCGTGTTTCCATGGCTTGCTCAACTGTTTAACCCCCGCTCCCCACCTCACATTCCACATCAGACAGGCCCATCCCACAACCTTCACACAATAACAACTAAAATCAACTTATCTTTGAATAGACAGCTCAAGAAAGACACACCTGTGGGGTGCGGGTTCAGGTTGCTTTGACTGAGGTGTGTGTCAGGTGGGTGGAGTAGGACCAAGGCAGCCTTGTTTGTCATGCTTGAGGTCTTTAGCTGGGGCCAGAGACTTTGAGGTTCTCTCAGGGGATTCTGAAGCTTCTGAGTTGCTCAGAAATTGGCTAGAAAAGCTCTCAGCGTTGGATGAGAGCAGTCCAGAGCATTGCCTTCACCAGGAACTGCTGGAAATGGGGGCAAGCTGCTAAACACAAAAAGTGCAGAAGCAGAAACGAGCCCAGGGTATTTTTAAACCTCTTACAGATAGGAGCAAGCCCAAATTTATCGCCAGCAGTCTTTTTAATGTGGTTTTCTTTTTCACCCACCTCTCTTTCAAAGAGAAGCTTTTTTTTTTCTCTCTCTCTCTCTCTGCTCAAGTATGTGTGTTCAGATAGCAACAGCTCAGCTCTAACAAACAGGACAAGTTAACACTTGTGAGAGCTACAGGTTGTAAGTAGCAAAGGAAGCAGTTCGCATAAACCACACCTCACTCCCCTCCAGGCGACAAAGGCAGCCATATCTGTTTGCCATCTTTGTTCCAGCAACAGGCAGACTGACATGAAGGACAGGTGGGTAGGAAAGAGAAGAATGAGTTGAGCATGTTCACTTCTGCCCAGTTCCCCTCTGCTCCATTTCCATGTCCCTTCCAGAGCTGGGACATAACACATGAAGTGTTAATTCCCAAATTTGAGGGCATTTTCTTTCTCTGACCCATCTGCTCTGACAATTTAAGTATCTTTTCTGTATTCTCACAAAAATAACTATCAGAAATGTCGTGAAGAAATGCATTCAGGCAGGGTACAGAAGACACAGTAGAATTATAATACCATATAGAATGAATGGGCTTTAACTTATTTTCTGTTGTGGGGATATTCTTATTATCCAGTCAGTAAATGTGAGGGCAATGGCCATTTCAGGCTTTACCAAAGGCAGGGAAACCGATAAGTAGTTACATTCCATACATGCAAAAATTTAGCACTCCGCACCCGTGCAACACACAGAAAATACAAATGAATCTCTCTTGCAGTTAAACAAGATGCACACACACACACAACCATCTGCAGAAAGGTGAGTGAAACTTGCAGTTATACGCACTGATGAATGCTCAGACAGTTGGTCATTACCAGCTGCCCATTAGGCCAGGTCTAGCCTGCAAGCCTACTGGTTTAAAGAAGTATGCTTCCATCACTGAGCTGAGGTTTGAATCTCAGTGCTTGGATTTGATGCTGCATCCTGCTCTATTCTGGACCTCCCTTGTTTGGGTGAGAGACCACATAAACTGCTTCCCTGCTGATCAGTTTATGAAACGCATAAGTGCCTTCCTTTAATACCTAGGACACACAGACTTTAGTGCTTTGAATGGGAAGGTCCTGAAACTGTAGATGGGTGCAAAGAATCACGGAGTGGATTGGAAGCCAGAAAGTAAGCCTGTTCAGCTTCTTGTGCATTCTTCTCTCCCCTCATTTGGAACCAGCTTTTCTGTATGCCTGTGCTTCTGCAGCTGTCAAAACCCCAAGCTTAACATAGTTGTCTCAGTGATTAGACTCTGGGTTTTGGGGTCAGGAAGTTAGCTTGGGGAGGGGGTGGGGTTTTCTGTGGCTGTCTGAGCAACTGTAGAATTGTTTGATGTTTTCAGGCTTTAGAAATGATATCTTGCTACACTGTCATTGGTTTTTGGTAGGCTACAGGCCACAGGTGGGGAGGGCATTTTAATTGTCTTTTACGAATATGAGACTAGGTCAGCTATTTGACATTCAAGGGGACAGCACCGAAGGGCAGATACATGCATGGTGCAATGAAGTATGAAGAAAAGGGGCTGGGCGTTCTTCATGTCAGGTCTTTCTCTGGCCCTGGAAAAGCATACATGCTTTTTCTGGTAGCTAGGTTTTCAACCATCCAAGATCCTCTAAACCTCATGACAAAGGACAGGGCAGTGTAAAACCTTGAGGAAAACAAATTGTGGACACCCCAAGAGAAATGCCATACTGCTTAACCAAAATCTTATTCTCTAGACTGTGAGCTCTTCAGTAATTTTCTTATATTAAGGAGAAGGCGAGAGAGTAACTCTCCAGGGAAGGAGAGCTGGAGAAGGCCTGTGAGTGGGACTGAGAGAGCCAGCTGCAGAGACTGGCATAGCAGGCTTCCCACGGGAGATTTCTCAGGACTCAGAGAAGAAAACATCTTGCAACCCTTAGCTGATTAGGGACTTCTAGAGCCAGCTAGGAAAACTTAATCCTCTAGCAGCTAAAAAGAGTTGACAGCATGGTTCTATGTGACGATGGGAGATGGGAGCAGGTGTCTAGCAAAGAATTGCAGCTTGGAGAATTAGGGACTGAACCAGTGCTATTGAAGTAGAGATGGAGTGGGAGGCACCCATATGCACACATAGAAATTAGTTTCCAGTAGTCACACGGAGAAATGATGCAGTTGCTTTTGATGAATATATTTTATCTCATCCAATGTATCTAAAATAATACTGTTTCAGATGTACAATCCATGTTGTTAATGAATCGGTAACATTAATTGTAGTGTTGAATTAGTTAAAATTAGATAAAATTGGGGAGCCCCCGTTGAGGGCCCTACCCTGCCTGGGGAGTGGTGGGTGGATGGGGTGGGGGTAGGTTGGGGGTGGGGAAGGAGGGTTGGGGGTGAGGGGAGGGAGAGGGAGAAGGAACTTACATGTGAAACAAGCTTCTTCCCTATCTTGAACTAATAAAAAAATTAGATAAAATTGGGAACTGGAGAGAGAGCTCAGAGGTTAAGAGCTGTCCTTCCAAAGGAGCTGGACTCAGTTTCCAGTCCACAAAGAGGCTTACAATTCCGACTTCAGGGATCTGATGCCCTCTCCCGGCCTCCACCGGCATCAGACAAGCACATGGTGCATGCACACACACACACACACACACACACACACACACACACACACACACAGACAAAACACCTGTGCACATCAATTAAAATAAGTAAATCTTTAACAATAATAAAATAAGACAAAATTATGAAAAAACCCAGTCTTTCACTGCCCTAGCTACATATCAGGTGCTCAGCAGTGCATATGGTTAGTGGCAAGGACAGCAGGGGTCTAGAATAAGGAACCAGATTACATGATCTTCCAGACTGATTCAGACAACTGAATTATGAGAATGTGTATGTTTTATGTAAGAACTTGAGAGTCTATCCACACTTGTAAAATTTAGTTGTGTGCACTCACACAGCCAAATACACGGGACTGTACATGCCGATAGATGACGGCATTCCTCAGGAGGCGGTGAGAACGTGGGAAAAGTGCAAAGCTCACAGAGGTTGTCGCCATCCATCAGGGTGGACTGAGTTTTGCTTCAGTAGCATACAACCCCCAAATGTCTGTGGCTTTAGTTAATAAAACTTCCTTTCTCTCCATGATTCCTGTCTCAGCTTAGTGGCAGGGTGGGGGTGGGGGACTTGGGGACATGCAGGATCTCAGCTGTGTCCTTTGATCCACCCTGTTCGATCTCTCAGGGCAGTTAGAGATTGAAACATGACTGATACAAAAGCAGAGGAGAATGCCTCTCTCAGCAGAAAACCCTAACCTAATTTTACAGAGTAGAAGATGAAGAAAAGAACATCACTGATGATGTTCATGGCTGTGTCGGGAGTCAGTGGTCTGCTTGGTACTGAGCTTTGGAATCCAAACTCTCTAGTTAGGGTTTGTTCAACCCTAGTAAACATTTTCCCTATCAGTTGAGGCAGAGGGCTTCTCATTATCTCCCATCTTTCTCCCCATTTTGATTTCAAATAATGATAGAGAGATGTGGTCTGCTCTCCGTCTTACTGTCTCTCTCTTTCTCTTCTGAGTTAGCAGCTCTCCTTGGAGACCAATGCACAGCTGGGGCATGATCAGGGCTGAATTATGTTACCTCTGTATCCTTAATGTCAAACCTCAATGTGGGCATGTTTGAAGACAGGGCCTTCGGGGAGGTAATTGAAGTACAGTCCTTGGTGGAAATGGTACTCATGTAGGAAAGAAAAACAAAAAAAGATACCCGGTGAACTTCTGTGGACTCTACACATCCAGGGAAGTCTGCTGCGAGAATCCAGACTAACAGGGTCTGTACCTGAAACCAATGGGAACAGTACTTTGATCTTGGACCTCCAGCCTCCAAGATGTAAGGAAAAAAAATTTGTGGCTTAAGCCATCCAATCAGTAACATTTTATTATTCCAGTTTAGGAGGGTGCATCAAGGACCTGTCCCACAGTCTGTCCTCTAGCCATACAAAATGTCTTCCTAGGACTTGGTGAGACTGATGTGTTGTTTTGAAGTGGAATCAAAGCGAAATAAGAAGGCATCCAGCCAGCACCTAGAAAACTCAGCCTGCTTCTAAAGACATGTCTGTGTGACGCACCTTAGAGGAGATAGCTGAGGTCATCAATCAACAGAATAGAGGTTGATCTCAGAGGAGACAAAGGGCACACAGATCCTCAGCTGAGCTGCCATGCCTTCATTCCCACCAGTGCCAGTCCAGTTAGTCAGTTCTGTCATCTGTTTATTCTTTGTTTTTATGTTTAGTGTGTGTGTGTGTGTGTGTGTGTGTGTGAGAGAGAGAGAGAGAGAGAGAGAGAGAGAGAGAGACAGACAGACAGAGACAGAGACAGAGACAGAGACAGAGACACAGAGAGAGACAGAGAGAGTCTTGTATGCATGTGTGTCTGTATGTATGCTGGTGTAGCTGTCCTTCCATGTGTTTTGAAGAGGCCAGAGCTGGGTGTTTTCCCCAGTTATTCTTCATATTGCTTTTTTGGCCAGGGTCTCAAAAGCCTGAAATTCAATGATTTGGCTGGACTGGATGGCTAGCAAGCCCCATAGAGCCTTCTGTCTCCACCTTCCCAGTGTCCCAGTGCTAAGATTTCAGGAAGGCACTCCAACACCTCAATTTTATGTGGGTTCTAGAGATTTGCACTTAGGACCTCATGCTTATGTATCAAGCATGTGACCCACTGAGCCATCTCTGCAGACCCTATAATACTTTCAAAATATGTTATTTACTATATCTGCATGCCATCCTTGTGTCTCAGGAAAAGGGACTCACTTAGACATACAGTTAATATGAACAGATACTGCATTTCAAAATTGTTTCCACTTTGAGTAAGGATGTCCTGCCAGGTCTGAGAAGATCATCTAGTGCCTGCCTCTTATCAAAGAAGGGGAGGTGCTTATTCCAGGTGAGGCAGAAATGTCAGCTTTGCCTATTTTTCTGTCAATTTTTAGCAAGTTACTAATACTATTTTCAACATGTAAATAACTGACATAACTGTCAAAAGAGCAGCCAAGGTCCTCTCTTCCTTCTTCACATATTGCAATCCTCAGAGAGCACAGGGATGTGATTTGTGGTCCAGGTGAGGACTCTAGTGCCCCTCCCCCTCCCCCTCCCCATCCCTTTGGACCTGTTAATTTCCTAAAGCACTTGATCATTTTGGGCTGCTCTGTTACGATGTCTTTCTTATTTTCTAATTTGTTTATGAGCCCTTCAAAGGCAAGACAACTCCAGTGTTTATCTCCGTGGGCACTTGGTAACACACATTAATACTTTTCTCCATTATTTCTGCCTCTCCCTGCCCCTTCCCCACCACCACCATGAAATCTGAATCCAGGGAAACCAGGCACTGACGTTTGAGTGGCTGGCATTTCTAGGTATGCTCAGGTGGATAAACCACATGCCAATATGTTTTTCCTTCCACTGGGCACAGTGGTCACACTTAGAATCCCAGCACTCAACATTATTTATAATAGCCAGAACCTGGAAGCAACCTAGATGCCCCTCAACTGAAGAGTGGATACAGAAAATGTGGTACATTTACACAATGGAGTACTACTCAGCAGAAAAAAACAAAAAAACAAACAAACAAACAAAAAACAATGGAATCTTGCAGGCAAATGGATGGAACTAGAAGAAACCACCCTGAGCAATGTAACCCAGTCACAAAAAGACAAACATGGTATGCACTCACTCATATATAGATTTTACACATAGAGCAAAGGATTACCAGCCTACAATCCACACCACTAGAGTAGTTAGGCAACAAGGAGGACTCTAAGAGAGACATACATGGTTCCCTGTTGAAGGGGAAAGGGACAAGATCTCCTGAGCAAATTGGGAGCACAGGAAGAGGGGGGAGGGGAGAGGGAACTAGGAGAATGAGAAGGGGAGAAGAGGAGGGGTGAGGAGGACATAAGGGAGCAGGAAGTTTGTGTGGGGGAAGAATAGAGGAGAGCAAAATAAGAGATACCATCAGAGAGGGAGTCAGTAAAGGTTTAAAGAGAAATCAGGCACTAGGGAAATGTTCAGAGATCTACAAGGATGACACCAACTAACCATCTAAGAGACAGTGGAGAGGTTGCCTTAAATGCACTCCTCAGATAATGAGATTGATGACTAACTTATATGCCATCCTAGAGCCTTCATCCAGAAGCTGATGGAAGTAGAAGCAGACACCCACAGCTAAACACTGAACTGAACTGGAATCCAGTTGCAGAGAAGGAGGAGTGATGAGCAAAGGGGTCAAGACCAGGTTGGTGAAACCCACAAAAACATCTGACCTGAACAAGGGGGAACTCTTGGCCCCTGGACTGATTACTGGGAAAACAGCAAGGAACTGATCCAGATCCCATGAATGTGCGTGTCAGTGTGGAAGCCTTGGAAATCTATGGGGCCTCTTGTAGTAGATCAGTACTTATTCCTAGCATAGGAATAGACTTTGGGAGCCCATTTCACATAGAGGGATACTCCCTCAGCCTAGACACATGAGGGAGGGCCTAGGCCCTATCCCAAAAGATATGACAGACTCTCAAGACCCCCTATGGAAGGCCTCACCCTCCCTGGGGAGCAGAAAGGGTATGGGATAGGTAGGGTGTTAGTTGGGGGAGGCAGGGGAGGAGGGAAGGGAGAGGGAACTGGGATTGACATGTAAAACAATCTTGTTTCTAATTTAAATAAAAAATGGAGAATAAAAGAATCCCAGCACTCAGGAAGTAGTGCTAAAGAAGAGGCTAAAGAATCAGTGATTCCAGGTCAGTCTCATCCCCCATGGCTTAAAGAGTTCAAGGCCAGCCTGGACTACATTTACATGCTAGTGTTTACATCTCCTAATAAGCAAGGCTAGTCTCTCCTAAAAGCATTGAAAAGTTGCAAAGTTCTCTGGAATGTCCTATTCTCATACCATCAGCTTCCCTCTTCCTCCCTTCCCTACCCCATCTCCCAGCTTTTTCTGGATATCTCACCCAATGAAGTTGACCCCCCCCCAAATCCCCTCAAATGAGAAATTATATTTGGTTTCATCAACCTTCCCTGGTAGCCATTCAGAAGCCTCACTCTCTGCTGTATCTATTTGTAAGCAACATTTCTGGGCTTGAGCTGCAACACCAGCTCCAGCTATGAGTTTCCAGATGTGTATTTTAGTGTAGATAAAATACTCAATCACTCTCCATAATTTTAAATTTTACTTTCTCTTTTTCTACATCTCACACTGTGGGGTGTGTGTGTGTGTGTGTGTGTGTGTGTGTGTGTGTGTGTGTGTGTGTGTGTGTGTACACCAATACATAGCTGGCTGTGTATGGAGGCCAGAGGACTACTCTCTTCTATCATAGGATCTTGGGAATCACACGAAGGTCATTAAGTCTGTAATGTAAGCTCCTTCACAGGTTCGAGCCATCATCCAGTCTTGACCGTGTTTTCTTCAGACAGGGTCTTTCATCAAGCTTTGTGATTTGGCGAGGCTGACAGGCCAGCAGGGCCTGCAATTTCCCTGTGTCTGCTTCCTCAGTGTGGGCATTGCATTGCAGATGCAATCTGAGTGTTCAGCTTTGGGTACTGGGAATCCAGCTCAGGTCCTCATGCTTACAGACCAAGTACTTAGCAACTGAGCCATCTCCCTGCCTGAGAGGGTTTGTTTCTTTGTTTCTGTTTTTTAAATTTTCAGTTATAAAGAAAGGGCTATAAATTCTGGATGCTTGGATGAACACTTGTAGCCCCCATGGTTTGCTTAAACATATATGCACACACACACGCCCATCTGAACTATTCCTATCAAGAACAGAACTATTTTTAAAATGCTCTCTCCATTGACACTCAAGCTGAAGAGCAATTTTATGGCATAATTATAACGCATCACATAAATTGGCTAAGCCTTTGTTCTCACTGTGATTGTGCTCCAGAGAGCTCCTTTCACCTTCCATCCCCACAATGACTGAATTAAGAATATCCCAACTTTAAGGCTGTTCTTCCTCCAGAGAAGAAAAGTGATGCTCTAAGATAAAGTGCCTAAGAAGTGATGGGTGGGAGAGAAGTTTTGGTCCATGACTCACTCCTTTATTATGAACAGGTAATTTTTTAACCATTCTTAAGAACTCTGCACTGAGGATAACACAGGAATGGGGGAATCAGGAGGAGAGAACTTTGGGTAACAAAGCCCTGGACAGAGGACAGCTGTACCCACTGGTCCATGCCCTTGGGTACCTCCCATAATCCTAAGCCCCACTTTGCTCATCATCACAAGTGAGAAGGTAGACCAGATGAATTTTAAAGTAAATTCTACCATCCAAGACTAGAGTAGTAGTGGAGATGGAAAATAGCTTGAAACCAAATATCAGATAGGCACTTTGGAAAAATAAAGATTGCCTTTGGACTTAGTGTCTAAGTAATTAGGATAAAGAATTTTAGAATGTTAAGATCTCAAGGGCACATTCTTGATATTTCTGTAAATCAAAGTGTGGTTCAACTATCTGGTTATAAGGATGTCATAAAAATGGCATAAGGATTGGACATGGTGGTAAATGCCTTTTATCACAGCATTTAGTGAACAGAGGCTGGGGTACTCCTGTGAGTTACAGGCCTGCCAGGGTGACACAGTGAATCTCTGTCTTAATCAAACAAACAATTGCAGTATAAGGAGAGTGATTGTGGACATCAAAGTCATCCCCACATGAAGTATTCTTTGTCATGATTAGTATTAAATACTGTGTTTGAAGGAATGATTATATTTTTCTGGATATATAATATATATATATATATATATTATATATATATATTATATTCCTTGTCTGTTTGTTTTGTTGTGTTCAGTGCTGGGATTAAACAAAGGCCTCTGTTTGCTAAGCAAGCACTTTATTTCTAAGCCACATCCAATCTCAATTTTATTTATTTATTTATTTATTTATTTATTTATTTATTTATCTTTATTTTGACACAGGAACCATTATGTGGCCCAGGCTGGTCTTGAGCTTGTGATCCTTTTGTCTGAGTTCCCCTCCAAGTGTTGTGAGTACAGGTGTGCATCCTCATGCCTGACTGAGACACATTTTAAAGGCACTTAGAATATCAGAACTGGGTGTTCAGGAATGTGTGGTATATCTGCACAGTGTAATTTCATTAAGATCCCAAAGGAACCAATTCATGTTGTCTATAGGAAAATGGATGGAACTGCAAATAACTGTATTAAATGAATTAAACCTATCTCAGAAGGACACATAGCATGTGGTGTTTTCTTTTTTTGTACACCCTAGACCTTATATAGATATATAAAGTCATCTACGTATGCATGACATTGTAATGTCTTGAATGAGAATGCCCCCCATAGGCTCATATCTTTGAATGCTTGGTCCCTAATTGGCGGAACTGTTTGGGAAGGATTATGAGATGTGGCTTTGTTGGAGGAGTTATGTCACTGGGCTTTGAGGTTCCAAACGCCCAGTCCATTTTCAGCTAGATCTCCCTGCATAGTGCTTGTAGATCAGGATGTAAGCTCTCAGCTCCAGTGTTATGCCTGCCTGCTTGCTGCTTTTCTTCTCTCCATGATGGACGTGAACTCTGATCCTCTAGGCCTCCAGTAAGGTCTTTCTCCCATAAGTTGCCTTGGTCATAGTGTCTTATAACAACAGCAGAAAAGTAACTAAGACAGACATGAAAGTCAAAGTAAATCTGATGAGGGACAAAGACAACTAGCAGAAGGGAAAGGGGTAAGGTAAAGAAGGACAGAGAGTGAGAGGGGAAATATATTCAACACAATACATATCAGTGTGAAAGAATAAACCAAATGAAAAGTCATGACGGTGAGCCATTCATATAGAAAACATCAGCCAGTAGAGGAAAATTGGAAAGGACAGATGGCAATTTGTGCTTGGCTTCTCCCTTCTACTTTTCTTCTAGCAGTTTGTCTTTGTAGTTCTTCGTCTGGTTCTGCTATCACCAGATAATGTGCTTGATTTCTTGATCTTTATTTTAGACAATATTGTTCTATTGCCACAAAAAGTGAGAGTTTAGCCCATTCTCACTCTACCCCACACTACATCCTCTTTATGAATTTGATAATGCTGTTGATATTTTCCTCAATATTTTGTAACTTCAAATAATATAATTTTATTTCCATTTCCTGGTCTAAGAAACTATGGATGTCTTCAATGGAATTAGGGTGCCACATTTTCTTGCTACTCCTTACAGAACATGTATTTTTTTCCTCTCTGCTGTTAACCCCTCTGCCATTTTCTCTGATCCAGAATTACTTTCTCATTCACGTTTGTTGCAGTGACAATCACAATAGTCATATAATAGGTCTAGATGTCTGTCCAGAAATGAATGGATAGAGAAAATGTGGTGTATATAGGCAACAGAGTTTTATGCAGCTGTAAAGGATGAGATTATGTTGTGTTAAGGAAAAAAATACAACTGGAGATCATAAAATAAAGTAAAACTAGTTAGACTCAAAAAACATTGCATGTTTTATTTCATTGGTAGATACAAATTTTATCTAGACACATAAAATGCTATTTATTAAAAATTATGTGTATTAGGGTTTGTGCCAATATGTAGGTATGTGCGAGTAAGGGCAGGTGCCTACAGAGTCCAGAAGAGGATAACTGACGGGAGCTTCCTGGTGTGGATGCTAGGAACTGAGCTGAGGTCTTCTTCAAGAACTCTTTTTTTTAAATGATAAATTTATGTATTTGTTTACTTATTTTACATCCAGGCAGCATTTTCCCTTCTCTCCTATCCTCTAATTCCCTCCCCTTCAACGCCCCCTCCCAATCCCAAATCCACTCCTCCATTTTGTTCATAAAGGGCAGGTCTCCCATGGGTTATGTATCAACAAAACATGGCATATCATGTTGCAGTAAGACTAAACACCTCCCCATGTATGAAGTCTGGTCAAGGTGCCCCAGTATGAGGAGTAGGGTCCTAAAAGCCAGTAAAAGAGTCAGAGATAGTCCCTGTTCCCACTGTTAGAAGTCCCACAAGAGGACACAATTGTAACATATATGAAGAGAGCCTATGTCAGTCCCATGCAGGCTCCCTGGTGGTCGGTTCTGTCTCTGTGAGCCCCCATGATCCCAGGTTAGTTGATTCTGTGTTTTTTCATGGTGTCCTTGACCCCTCTGGTTCCTACAATCCTATCTCCTCCTCTTCTGTAGGATTCCCTGAACTCTGCCTAATATTTGGCTGTGGGTCTGTATCTGTTTTCATCAGTTGCTGGATGGCACCTCTGATGCAAATTGGGCTCGGCACCAATCTGGTCACAGGATCTGGCTAGTTCAGGCTGCATATCTGCTCTTGCTGGGATTCTTAGCTAGGGTCATCCTTGTAGATTCCTGGGAGATTCTCTTGCTCCAGGTTTTTACCTGGCCCCTGCCTTTTCCAGTTATCTCAGTATTCTTCCCCACCCCACCCCACCCCATTGCTCTTGTTCCCATCCCCACTTTCCCTCAGTCCACTCACAAAATCTCTTCTATTTTCCCTTTCCAGGGAGACCCAGGTGCCCCCCCCCCATGAACCCTCCTTGTTACCTAGTCTCTCTGGGTCTATGGATTGTAGCATAGTTATCCTTTATTTTACAGCCAATATCTACTAATGAGTGAATACATGTTATGTTTGTCATTCTTAGTCTGGGTTACCTCACTCAGGATGATTTTTTTCTAGTTCTATCTATTTGCCTTCCTGGTGTCCTTGTTTTTAACTGCTGAATAATACTCCATTGTGTAAATGTACACATTATCCATTCCTCGGCTGAGGGACAACTAGGTTGTTTCCAGGTTCTGAGTATTACAAATAAAGCTGATTCAAACATAGTTGAGCAAATGTCCTTGTGGTATTATTGTGCACCCTTTGAGTATAGGCCCAAGAGTGTTATAGCTGTGTCTGGAGGTAGATAGATCCCTAGTTTTCTGAGAAACTGATACACTGACTTCCAAAGTGGCTGTACAAGTTTGCACTCCCACCAGCAATGGAGGACTGTTCTCCTTGTTCTGCATCCTCTCCAGTGTGAGCTGTCACTTGTGTTTTTGGTCTCCAACACATTGGCACAGGAGGCAGCTTCCTGAACAGAATGCCAATAGCACAGTCACTAAGATTGACAATTAATAAATAGGACCTTGTGAAATTGAAAGTTTCTGTAAGGCAAAGGACACCATCAATAGAACAAAATGGCAGCCTAGAGAATGGGAAAAGATCTTCTTCACCAACTCCACATCCAACAGAGGGCTGATTTCCAAAGTATATAAAGAGCTCAAAAAACCAGATCTCAACAAACCAAATAATCCAAATAAAAATGATGTACAGATCTAAACAGAGAATTCTCAATACAAGAATCTCAAGTGGCTAAGAAACACTTAAGGAAATGTTCAACATCCTTAGCCTTCAGGGAAATGCAAATCAAAACAACTCTGAGATTCCATCTTACACCTGTCAGTATGTACTCTTAATCATTGAGGTCATTTCTCTAACCACCAGGCACACCCCCCCACACACACGCATGTATTTTATATACACACACATACATGCATGTATTTTATACACACACATACTATACATAGTGTGTGTATGTGTACACACAAAGAAATAAAAGAGATAATGTCTGGGTAACAGAAAGGAAGAGTACAGATAGGGAAGGGAGAAGAATGGGGGAGTTGATATGATCCAAGCATTCATATGACATATCTTTATGAAAACCATCACTGTGTACAAGGAATATGCCAAAAATTTGACAAGACTGTGTTATTACCCTTAACGTTTTCAACCAACATGTCAAAAGCAGTCATCTTTTTAGTCACATTTATATCATATATACATATATGGTACACATATATCTAATACATAAGTTATACATAACAATAATTGACATTGACAGTATGTGTTTATCTGTATCTTTGTAGCATAATCTATATTGTCTAACTCTAGACTGATTTCTTGAGGGCAGACACAATTACTAGTTATCTTCCTGAAAAAGCTTTTGCAGACAGAGTTCTGTACCCAAGTGTGTTCGGTACACCCTGCTGATTAAAATAACTAAAGAGTCACATTCTCATCCCCCAAATTACTGTTGATAATTTGAAGTGTCACCTCCAAGTCACAGTTTTGGAAGAAAATGGGCTTTTTTTCTCAACCCAGGAGAGTGCTTCTGTCCACCTCCAGGGAAGTGTTAATTACCTGCTGTCTTGCCTGTCTCCATAACCCCTTGAGAGATAACACCTCTCCTGGCAGGAAACCAAATGGACTGGCATTAAGCCTTGTTCAACTCTATAAAATTCAATAAAGGATAGGTTTTGTATATTTTTGGATGCAGACTTTGTTTTTTGCATTGTGTGCTACCAAGTTCTTGTTTTCTGGTCCATCTCTCATTCCATCGGAGGAAGCATGGAACACAGATTGGGGATGGGGTATGTGCTTGGGGGATGGGGAAACACTTGGTTGTGTAGCCTGGCTGTGATTCTGTGTGGTATACTATCATTTCCTTGGGGTGGTGGGCTAAAAGCAAGGTCCCACCTAGGCCTTGAAGGGTGAGACCACAGCTATGAGCCATGTAGAAGCAAAGCAAGTCTCTCTAGTAGAGAGAATCAAAAAACCACCATTGCATTTTCCCCAGGAAGCACAGCTGTCTGTTTAAAAGCTTCTTGTGGTAAGTGCAAAAACAGCACACATGGGAGGTGGCAGGCCTTGAGCCCACAGTGGCTTCTGGAGAGCCACCCAGGCCCCTGACTGAGGGAGAAGAAACGGTCTTCCAGCACGTATGCTTACATGGAGCCGCAGCATGATGTAAATGGGTGTTGATTGGCTTCTAATGCTCTGACAGAGTGCTTTAATACTTGTTCAAAACATGAACACAACAAAGAAAGAACTCATCTTTGCGAAGGTTAGGTGACTTTCCATCTTGAACTTTTCGGGACTTGATGACAGTGGGAGGCCATTTCCCTCACGCTGGGCAGTCTTGTCTTCTGTCTGCGTCACCGCAAAAGAGACCACTGAGGGCTTGAGCCATCGATCGATCGATGCCTTTAGCGGAGTACTCGCTGTTCCCACGGTGGCGTGGTTCAGGTTGCTACACAGTCTTCTTTTTCATATCATGCGGATTTGCAGGTTTGGAGTCTGAAAATCCAATTTCCATCTTTAATCCTGTTTGAGCCCATCTCGTTAATCATCCCTGGCCTCCTTTTCACACTTGCCTTGGGACACCAAGAGAGACGGGTTATGAGCTGTTAATTAGCTATTAGGGACTGGGACACTTCCAGAGGGTCATTATTCACACCGTTTGAAGCTAATACTTATTTAATTAGAACTGTTACTTTCCTCTCATAAATCCCTAGTTAAAATAAATTTAGCTCAAAATGTCTGCTCAGCTTAAAAGAGGTGAGTGGTTAATTCAGATTCTGCTGATTATTTTTCGTGACAAATGTTTGAACAAATGCCACAGTCCCACTAAGCCATGCAGAGTGAGATGAGGGAGCAGTGGGAGTGGGGTGTGTGAGTGTGTGTGTGTGTGTGTGTGTGTGTGTGTGTGTTGCACATTCAAATCTGGAGAGTATTCAGCAGACTGAAAAATGTACTCCCCTTGGTCACCATTCCCTCTCTCATATACTTTAGTTTTCAGGAGAGCTGTAGTAAGAATCCTCCTCTTAATAGAGGAAAGGAAAGGGGCATTTGTGATGGTGGCAGAAGAGCAACTTCATCCTTATAGACATTTAGATGCTGCCTACTAGGACATGCTTATTTTAACTCAAACTAGGACCAGATGCCTGCTTTCTATACTGCTCCTCTTTCGCCCACCCTCTCACACACATATGCATACACACACACACACACACACACACACACACCACAGCACAGGAATCACACAGTAGGCAGACATCTCACATGGAAGCTGGGTTCCAAGAGGGAAAATTCCAAGCTCCATGTGGATTTTGAAAATCTTTAAAGGTCCCTCCTCAAAGCTAGCCAATGTCATTTGCACTGCATTTGTTGCCAAAATGGGCCACCAAGCCAGCAGAGACTCAAAAGAAAAGGACCTAGGTATCTGTTCTAAGTAGTCTCCCAATGACAAAGAATGTACTAATCTTAAATATACCACATAGAACCTACTATGTGCAAAATCCACATTTTGTTTGTTGACTATGTGATGCCTCTAGACTGTCATTCAAGGTAGGAAAAATGATTGCATAGTTCTGTGGACACAGAAAAGATGATAGTTGCCAGCATCAGTTAAGGACACCAAAACTAATCTGTTCACAACATATGAAACACATTTGCTTATGAGGCAGACTCCTTGGAGAAGTCCCTGCCTCTGGGCTGGTGCACCCAGTGTCTTGCTGATGTCATTAGGTACTGCTGCATTAGTCTCATCTTTCTTCTGTGGCATCTCCAGTATTGGCATCATCTTTTGTTTGTTAATTTATTTTACACACCGATCACAGTTCCCCACCCTCCAGTCCCTCCCGTCTACTTCTGCTCTGCCAACTCCATCCACTCCTTCTCTGTTTCTATTTAGAAAAGGGCAGGCCTCCCATGGATATAGACAACATATGTCATATCAAGTTGCAGAAAGACTAAGCACCTCCTCCTCTTCTATTAAGGCTGGGCAAGGCAACCCAGTATGAGGAGTAGGATCCCAAAAGCCAGTGAAAGAATTAGAGAAAGCCCCTGCTCCCACTGTTAGGAGACCCATAGAAAGACCAAGCTACACAACTGTCACATATATGCAAAAGGCCTGTGTTAGTCCCGTGCAGGCTCCCTGGTTTTTGGTTCTGACTCTGAGCTCCTGAGCCAGGTTAGTTAACTCTGTGGGGTTTCTTGTGATGTCCTTGACCCCTCTGGCCCCTAAAGCCCTTCTCCCCCTCCTCTTCTGCAAGGTTCCCAGAACTTCACCTAATGTTTGGCTGTTCTCTTCACTTCTTTCCATTAGTTGATGGGTGTTCATCTTAAGTGTGGCTCCTCTTCTCAAGGCTGGAGGGCTGTCAGTAGTCATTGTGATCTCGCCTTTTCCTCATCAATAAGGAGAGGCCCACTATCTGCATCTGTCTGTCTGTTTGTATCACTCACTATACCCATTTGCCCAGCTTGTGGCTCTTTCTTAAAAACAAACAAACAAAAAAAAACCCAAATATTTATTTATTTCTGAGTCAATAACTTCCAAGAAGTTATTGTCTGAGAGACATGGGCGCTCGGCGTGGGGAGCAGATTCCTGTGCATGTTTGCTTTCTCATTACATGTCTTCAGAAGTTCACCATGGCTATGGAGAGCACCAGGTAGGTCTTCAGGGAAGTGCTGAGGTGATGAGGTGATAGGCCACTGCCTAGTACGTGTGATCACTGGGGAGCAGGTTTGGGAACAGCTGGTCCACCTACGTGGTTTTGCCTGATGGCACATGGGGCCATGAGTTGATGGCCTCACCCCCTCTACACATCCTACTTCTGAGTCACCACCAGTCAACTCTGAGACCAGCCACCCAGTCAGAGGGATGACAACTCAAGTTCTCCTAGACTCTTACTTTTCTCCCTACAACCAAAGCACTCTCTTTTTCTTACCTACCCCCTACCCAGCAAAAAAACAAAAAACAAAAACAAAGATCAAAACAAATGAAAACTGGCATGGCCAGATAAGTTTGTGTAACAACTATAGTGAGAAATCCTCAGGGAGAGGAAGTCAGACCCCAGGCATTGATTTGTTCTAGATTTTTCTCATGTTTGTTACCCTAGCCTTGTACCAGTGCATCTGATACCCGATGAGAGGTAAATTTACTGGGCAATGTCTTCCTCAAAGGTGGAAAAACAACTGCCAGATGTTTCAAACAGCAGTTAAGAACTACAAAACCCCCTGAAAAAAATTCCTCTAACTTTGACTGTAGCCCAGATAGAAAATTTAAGTTAATCCTCCTAATTTCAAATGGTTGGGACCATTTGTCCTGGGTTCTGGGATACTGACAGTGAAGTGGCTGCTATAATCTGACTGAATTGCAACAAAAGAGAAAGGAATCTTGGTTACTAATTGTGGGTACCACTGGCCATGCTCTCACAGTATCCCTTCCATCCATCATAGAAGGTCGGTGTTTCATCTGAAGTAACAGATGAAAACAATTGAGGTTTATGTCAGGCAGGAACTGACCAAGTCAATTCCAGAGTATCCCCCTCACTCTGTGTATGTGTGTGTATGTTATACAGCACAGTACTGAAGGCTTGGGTGTAATGATTTCACTAGACCCAAGATAAATGATAAATGGGTGTTTTATTGGGGAACGACTTACACAAACAATGGAGAACCACCACAACGTTTTCTCTGCGCTTTTTACCGGATCTGTGACCCAAGAGAAAAGAGAGCACGAGAGACAGACCCACCTCATGCTTTCCTCTTCCATCAGTCCACACCTGAAGCTATGCCCAAAGGGGTGTGGCCTCTGTTACAGGTTCACAGGCAAGATGCCACGACACAGTACCTTTCTTTATTCACACTTAACACCTTTAGTAAACTAAGTCAATCATAAACTAGGAACTGATGGTTCTTGCCTAGGCTCTGTCCCTCACAAATAGCAAGGAACTGGGTGAATGCCACTTCTGGTCTCTGGATGAATGGGTGGGCTAAATGGTATCCTAAAATGTCAACATTACTTCACTTATTTTGCATACCCTACTTGATGCTCACTTAGCTTTCTCCTGATCATCAGTTCTACTGAAGGGATGCAGCTTAGGCAGAATCTCGTGTAAATATCAGGGGTGCAGGGAGAGCCTCTTTAGACCTTTCTTGGTTGGGAGGGCCTCCATCTGTCCAGCATCCTTGGAAACAGCCATTGGAGGTGCACTTTCTCATCAAAAATATCCACAAGCGGCTCTTGTGTCTACCCTAAAGATCATGTGTAAAATATACACAAGTTTAAAACAAATGATTGTGGATTCTTTGGAATTGAGGTATTATGAAACATTACACGGATCCCAGGAACAACTTTGTCTTCTGTGGAAGGCAATATGTAAATGAAGTCGTACTGATGCAAGCTGGCTGTTTACAGTGTGTGAGAGGTGAAGTCCCAGTGAGTCAAGTGACAGAGACTCACTGGTGGGCTTCTCAGAGATGATGGGTCTTGATTTTTTGTAAGGAGGGGAAGTTGTAGACATGGCATAAGTGTTTAAGATGTTTTTGTTTTGTTTTTTGATGGATTGAAGTTCAAAGGTAGTTAGAGGTGAGGAAATGTGAAGAATAAACTGAACTATGCAGACGGGGAAGACATTGTGACACTGGGGTTTATAATGCTGGTAAGAGGCCAACTTGAGGTCTGGTTTATGGTCAACTTATTTCTTGCGCTTTTGGTTTTCTTCTGAAGTCAGTTGCTTTGGGTGGAGCCTGAATTGAGGTATCTAAGTTCAGTTGGCCCTTTCTTTCTTTCTTTCTTTCTTTCTTTCTTTCTTTCTTTCTTTCTTTTTTCTTTCTCTCTCTCTCTCTTTCTTTCTTTTCTTTTCTTTTCTTTTCTTTTCTTTTCTTTCTTTTGACACAGGGTTTTTGTAACAGTCCTGGCTGTCCTGGAACTTACTCTGTAGACCAGGCTGGCCTCAAACTCAGAGATCTGCCTGCCTCTGCCTCCTGAGTGCTGGGATTAAAGGTCAGTTATCATTTTCTTAATGATTGATGAAGAAGGGTTCTACTCACTCTGGGGTGTGCCACCTCTAGCCAGGTGGTTCTGGGTAGCAAAAGGAAGCAAATCATGAGGTGCAAGCCAGCAAGCAGCACTCCTCCATGGCTCAGCTTTGGTTTTTGCCTCCAGGTCCCTGCTACTACTTTCCCTGGATGGTACACGACAAGCTGCAAGATGAAATAAGCCCTGTCTTCCCCCAGTTGCTTTTGATCATGGAGTTTTATCACAGCAACAAAAAACTCAAGGACACAAACCATAGGATTTAACCTATGTCAATTAAAAACTGAGCAAAACAAGTTTTTGGTAACAGAAGGCAGAAAGTTGGTTCTCTGGAGAGGAGGAGGGAAGAAATGACTAGAAAAGGTATGGGGGATTCCTGGAATGACAGTAATGTTTCTTCTTTTGTTCATGATTAGGGCACATGGGTGTCTGCTTCTCAAAGCTTACCAAGGTCATCACTAATTTGTATATTTCACTGGATAAAGAAAACTGAGATGTTTTCCATATTGTAAATCGCCTTTGTTTCTTCAAAATGTCATTAATTCATTCAGCTTGAGGTATTTGTTAAAAAGAAACAAAAGTTCCATAAGTGACCATTTTTCTATTTTTAGCTAACCAGGTGTGCATTAATTGGGTTCCTCCATCATATACCTCTGCTTTTTCATTGAAAAAGAAAACCAAAGTCAAAATCTCAACCACAAGTCAATGTTTTAATGTCATTTTTTCATAAGAAGAATTTCTCTATAATGTTTAGTTCAAGATCATTATTATACAGTAATCAGAAAAAAGTCTTTTGTAGGATGAACTATGACCCTATGTCCACAGAACTGGAGGAAACAGCACATCTCTAGTGGTTGTTAAATAGGCAACAAGGAAGGACACAGAAATATCTCTGGAGAGTTTACTATAAATGGCAGGTGTTTACTGAGAACAAACATCCCAAGCCTTTCTTTTAATACATTTGACTCAGAACTTGAAGACTGATTTTACCACCAAAGCTTCAAGGCACTAATGTTTTTGAGAAGATCAGAAAGAATTCTTTATAGTCAGTAATTGGAGCTATTTTCAAAGTAAGTGATGTATGGGAACCTTATATACTAGTTTCTCAATCCTTTGAAAATTAAACCTCAAAGAAAAAGAGGTCACTAAACAATTGAATAGCATGAGGGAAAAAAGACTGTGTATCTTTCGACTTTGATGAAAGGGCTTAAAAATATGTCAATAAAAATAGAACTACCATATGTCAGCTATACCACTCCTGGGTACTTGTAAGTCCTCCACAGGGATACTAGAACATCTGTGTTTATTGCTACACTTTTTGTAATAGGCAGAAAATAGGTAGAACCAGCTTAAATGTACATCAACAAATGAATGATAAAAATAAGGTATGTATGTACAATGACATTTTATTCAGCCATAAAGAAAAAATGAAATATTGATGTTTTCAAGAAAATGGTTGGAATAGGAATTATAATTTCAAGAAACATAATCTAGCTTTAGAAAATATTATATTTTCTCTTATATGTAGATCCTAGATATTAATGTGTGTGTGTGTGTGTGTGTGTGTGAGAGAGAGAGAGAGAGAGAGAGAGAGAGAGAGAGAGAGAGAGAGAGAGAGAGAGCACTTAGCAAGTCCAAGGTCCTGAGGTCAATATCCAGCATCACACAGCGCACAACACAAACACACACATACACACAAAGTATGTGCCAAGTGTGTAAAGCCCTAAGTGCAGAGCTGGGCATATGGGATTTTCATTTAATTATCTTGGAGGCTGAATTTTATCCTCTTATCAATTGTGCTTCCATTTTCAACTGACAACTAAAACCTTTGCTATTTTCCTAAAGAGTGTTACTATTTGGTTAAGGACACCTGTTCTATTTTGGGAATCTTAACTACAAATCTGACTTATGGAGCTCCTTTGTTTAAGTTTGAAGCTGTGATAGGTAGGAAAGAAGTTGCTGGTTTTTCTACAACCCTTTGAAGTGAGTAGACAACCAGGATGAAAGGTATATATGAAAATTCTTTCTATGATTCTTCCAGAGTCCTGCCTTTTCCTGGCCAGAACCTGTGTTTGCTAGAACAAGCAGACTCTTTGCTCTGCTCTCATGTACTTACTATCCCGGGAATGATAAGGGCTGGGCTAACCTCACCAGCCTTGATTTCCCCACCAGTCTCCCTGGGGCAGACCTGGAAGTACAGCTTGACTTTTTCTTCAGCCCTCCCAAGTCTGTGCTTTTGGGGCACAGGTTCTCCCACAAGTCTCCCATCAGAGACTGTGTGCTGAGAGATGAAATGATTGCCTGGTAAGCTGCCTGTAGTTGCATCTCTGAAAATCTATTCAGTCATTTTATGTTTGCACTGGAAAATATAATCTATTATTAATGTAAAAGATTTTTCAACTAATTTATTGACTAAGTATATGCATACACATGGTGTGTGTGTGTGTGTGTGTGTGTGTGTGTGTAAGTCAGAAAACAACTTGCAGGAGTTGATGCTCTCCTTCTGCTATTTGGCTTCTGTGTCCTTTGTCATTAATTTTAATTTTAAAGTCATTAACAATAGGCCATGTATTGCTATTGCCATTTTGATACCAATCAATCTTCTACCCTCAGTATAAATCCTTTCTCTCTTCCATCCTTACATTCTTTATCTGTGACTAAGTGATTTTTTTCTCCAAAATAGTGTCTTTTGAGTCTTCATTATTTTGTTGTATCTATTTTAGAGTTGCTTTATGGCTACCATGAGACTTACAAAAATCATGTTTTGATTATCATGAGCTAGGATCATAAAGATTAGAAAAGAAACAAAAAGAAAGGTCAAGGCACCCATTTGCTCTCCACAGTTTGAATTTGAATCATATTTTCTTGAGAGAAGGTCTCACCAGCTTGCCCAAGCTTGCCCAGAACTTAGAATTCTTCCTCCATAACTCCCCAAGGAGCTGGGACCACAGGAATGCACTGCTACACCCGACTCACACCCCTGCTTCTTGAAAGCTGCCCCCGGCGTCCACACATCTGCTTCATTCCTCTTTGCTCCCTTTCACCTTAATGTTTTGACCCTGTGTTTTCTCATTACCCATCCTCAAGCTCTTCCTTCCTGTTGCTTGATTTATTATGCAGTTGATGTTATATTGTGCTTATTTCTTAGTCTACTTTGCTTGAGTATTTATTTCTGCTTTGGTTTTCAAAACAAATTTCATCTTTTCTCTCTGTTAATTTTTTTTTGCAGAATTAGATTGCTCCTGTGGACTTTGACTTTTTTCTTGTTAAGACAGGATCTCATAGCATTAGCAGGCTTGCATGTAGACCAGGCTGACCTTGAACTCACAGAGATCTGTCTGTCTCTTCTTCCCACATCCTGAGATTAGAGGCGTGGCCCCCTCCTTCTCTTCCCACCCCGGTTTTTGTTTTGTAAAGTACATTAGGTAGCTGCCCAACTAAGAGCTTGCAAATACCCCTTACTATCCCATTGATCTCTGGCGTTTTCTTTTTCTGGACAGAGTAGGTCATACCTCCTAAATGTTCTTGCGATGTCATCTGAAAACTGATGGATTTAGCTTTGAACTAGTCTTCATAATCTGGCCTCTCTTGTTCCCATCTTCCCAAAAATTCTAAGGAAGACACCTGTTTGTCCCGGAACATCTGCACACTTCTGCTGCAGTACTAGGTACCACAAGCCCAGATTTGTCATCAGATTACTGTTGGTGTATTGTTGCTGTTTCAGCACTAGAGGGCGCCCAGGTCCTAGTCTGGAGGAGATTCTGGAGGTGTCATCTACATGCTCTGGTCCAGATAGATCCAGTGTTAAGCTGTAACACCCTAGCAGGGTTCGAGACATAGACCTGAGTCCGCTTTGCTATCTACCTTTGTGTCCTTCATCTCAGTGGCTGGAGTCTTACTTCTCAACATGTGCCCAGGCTTGGGACAGGGGGTGAAGAGGCTGCCCAGGTGATGTGAAGCTTGAGTTACTACTGCTGTATGTCAACTGCAGACAGATAGGCTCAGGCCTTTAGCCTCTCTAACTGGTACTGTCTGTTCAAACTTGGAGGAGGAAGGTAGAGGTGGTTCCTTGGCCACTGGCCAAGGAGACCAGAGGCCCAGTCTGCATGCTCTGCCTAGAAACAGAGCTCTATGTCCTGCCGGTCACTTGGTTGCTATGTGGCAAGCCTGGGACAGAGTTTAGTCTAAAGACTGGGCTTAATTCTCTTTCAGTTTTATGGGCAGGCGGGCAGCATCTCTTTTCCCCACTGCATGGCATGGCTTGCTGTTGCAGGTGGGTGAGCTTCCTTCCTGCCTTCTTCAAGATGTTTTTTTCTGATTTTCATACTGAAACCGGGTGCTATAGATGTTTGCATGGCTTCCTTAGTTGCTGTGAAAATGGTGTGAGATGTGGATGACTGTTTAAATTGGTGTCTGTGTGGGGAAGAGATCCCTTAAGCAAATACCCAGCTGGCTGCCATTTGCCCCATGCTCCACTTCTGGATTCTCTTTCTTTTATTAATGTTTTCCTTGAGAATTTCAAACACACACACACACACACACACACACACACACACACACACACACACACACACACACACACACACGAGCTATTCCCATTACTGTTCCCCTTATTCTCTCATCTCCTAGCAAGGTGTCTGGTGCATGGTGTCTTTTGATGCCATCTGTTGGCAGTACACACATATTACAGGAGCATTTACTTTTTTGCATCAAGTTACTTTTTTAAGTATGTATTTAATTTTGAAAAATATAGATGCTAAAACATCTCATCTTTGTCTCTGAATTCCATAGAAGTCACAATAGAAAGCTCCAGAAAACTGTAAAATATTTTGTTAGAGGAATTTTGGTTCCACATATTATAGAGGTTGGCATTGATTGGGAATGCATCCTTGCAGCCATTTTCATGGCTGGTACACATCCATACACATTACTTTCCGAAATCAGTATGCACTTTCTGATATTCTTATTTATAATTCTCTTAAATCTTTATTAACTTTGGAGAAGTTATTTTATTACTTTATTTTAAATGAAGTAGATCAACATGGAGGAACAAACTGATAAAGAACACTTATTTCTAAACCGTATAGTGACAAGGGCCACGAAGGTTTTGATCCACCTTGGGGAGTTCGAGTGAGTGTATGGATAAATGGGACAGAATATTAGAAATGGGTAATGTGTTTTAAAGTTTCAGCAGACAAGCCCTCAGGAGTGAGAGTGTCTGGATGACACACAGTGGCTGCCCTATTGGCTATGGCCTTCCAGGTCTAGGTGCCTTGTGGGTTCTGGGTCCATCCCTGCTAACTCTTTATCCAGTAAGGCTAATGAAAGAGCTGCTGAAGTGCCTTGGGGCCTCAGAGTTGATAGGATACAAGGGAATTAAATTGACATACCTAGAGATTCTAAACTGTTTGCAAAATAAACCAACCTACTTCTGGTGAGCCTTACTCCTGGCCTACTCACCCCCTCTTCCAGGAAACAGGAAACAGATAAAGCTCGTGGCCATTTTTCTTGTAATATGGTGTTTCTTTAAGATCTGGGTTCAAAGATCCGGGTTCAAATGGCTTTTGTCAAAGCTGAACACATTCAAGGCAGAGAGCCACGTTGGCTGAAACATTATCTGAGGTTTCTGAGAAGAGCTAGCCTGGCTCTGACTGCTGACTATGTCAGATGGAAGCTAAATGACCCTGGGGGCAGATGAGAGATTGTAAAGAGCACTGCTTGATTGAAGGTGGTAGAGGGAGACAGGGAAAATTGGAGAAGGGTAATGGAAATAGTGCATTAGTTAGGTTTCTGCACAGGCACCCTTTACTCAGAGATTCCTGTAAGTGGTCCCTTGCTGGGCAGAATCCATTATCTCTCTGGGATACCCCATTATGGCTTAGTGGGGTGGAAACCATGGTGCTGTGTTCTTGGCACCATGAGGAGCAACCTAAGGAAAGCATTTCCCAGAAAACCAGGGGGGAGGGGGATAGAACTTCATTATGCAGTAGAAGTGAGTTCTGATATACTGCAGTGTTTGCTTTGTTGATGAGGAGTGATGGCAGAATGGTATGGCTTTGCTCGGTGGTGGAAACATATGTACAAATTTATGTATATATTGGAAGCAGCATTTCTAAAAATAATAGAAAACTGTGAGATGAGAGACTTTTGGGAATTGGGAAGGGTTATTTTATTTGTTTGTTTGTTTTTTTGAGACAAGGTCTCATGGAACCTAAGTTGATCTCATGGAACCTAACTCACTATGTAGTGGAGGATGAATTTGAATTCCTGACCCTCCTGTCTTCATTTCCTGAGAGCTGAGATCACAAGCATGTACTTTTGGGCCTGGCTTGCATTTTTAATTATTTATAATTTTTGATCTGTTGCCTGTTACAACCACATCAGAAATGGGCTAAGTATTTCTATGCAGCCTAACCTTCAGTTTTTGTGACTAGCACATAAAGTATTGCTATGCTCCCCTGTTAACAGGAGAAATGGGCCTGGGAATGTTCTAGAATGTACTCAAGTTCACAAAATTAGGAAGGGTAGGAACATACCTCCTCTGCGGAGTTCTGGCTGTCCCTGCAGGTTTGCATGAACCTTATATACCACCCTTGCTTCCAGTGATCTGTGTTGCTTCCCAACAGAGTTTTGCTGTAAGGCCCCATTGTCCCATTTCTTCCTTATCTCTCCAGTGATCTGTTTGCATTGCAGTGAATGTTATCAGAATGCACTCATTGCTCTACAGTGAAGGAACCCCCCACCCTGAGGGTTCTATTAAATGACCAGCTTTTATATCGTGTGTCATCTTTCCCTTGATGCTCACCCCTCCCACCAGCCTTCCTCTTACAACCTTCCTTTTTTGGCCCTATCCTACACACATCAGAACCTTGAGCTCAGAGGAGCCCAGAGAGGACAGCTAAGGGGCCCCAAGCCACCCTTTCCTGTGAGAAAGTTCTTAGAATTCTTCAAAGGGTTTGCCCTGTGTCACAAGTATCATCGAGGTGTGCAAGCACAAAATTGAAGTGTGCCTCCTCCCGTGGAGTGCTTTAGTTGTGTTTAAGCTAGGCACTCTGTTGCCAAAGACAACTATTTCTACTCTAACACCGACAAGGAAAGCACAATGGGCAAGGACTACAGTCAGGAAAGCCAGCTTCATTCTAAGGTTTTGTTGTTGTTGTTGTTTTTCCCCCTTAAGCTTGCTGTATGAATATTTGTGCCCAGAATCATTGAAGAGGGCTGGAGTGTACTTCGGCAAGGAAGCTCAGGTGAGGGTACATAAAGTGACGCTCAGAGGTCTTCTGTATCTGCACAGGGAAGGTATACCCTCACTGGGGGCAAATACTACATGAGAGTTCAGGGCCAGAACTTGGAAAATTAGGGTACAAGGTTTTGCTTTGCTACCAGTAAGCTATGTTCCTACGCACATCACCTGGATTCCAGTCTCAATGTTTCTATTTGTACATTAAAGTCAGTGTTCCACTGAATATTTTTTAATTAATGAAGTTGATCAAATGTAGAAATTAGAAATATTATGTCAAAGATCTAAGTAAGAATCAGAATGAAGGAAGAGAAGTTAGCATCTCTTCCCTCTGGCAGTCCTCTGCCAGGATGTGCCTCACTGTAGGTGCACAGCAGTAGAGTGAACAGGTCTTGACTGAAACATCTAAACTGTGAGCTCAGACCAATCGTGTCTTCTGTTGTTTCTGTCAGCTTTTTGTAACGGCGGTAAAAGTCTAGCACAGAAAACTGGCACCAGAGAAGTGGGATCATTGCCGTGATAACTGGGAATGTTAGTGGGAAGGATCTCAGTGAGTTTGGGCAAGCAGGAAATAGAGGAAGTCCAGGAGCCGGCAAGAAGTTCCTATTGGGGTCCCCGGTGGAAGTGCAGAAGGCCAGAATGCCAACTAAATGAAGACAGTGGAGTGTGCCAATGAGATTTCAGATGGGAATTGAACTCAGGGCCTCTGCAGGTGCTCTTGACCACTGAGCCATCTCTCTAGCCCTGTAGCTAGAGTTCTCCCTCAAGCACACCCTTCACTTCTCTGACCAGGCTCCTGTACTCAGGAGCTTTAACTCTCCCTGTTTGTTCTGAAGCTGGACAGTGGATACTTATTTCCTCATAATCTCCACTATGAGACTTGCCTAGGTTATTATAAATCATCTACACTCTGCTTCCTTCATCTCTAAATTGGAATAACACATTCCAGTGTCATGGCTGGAGGTTTGGGGGAGGAGTCAGGAACAATTGTCACCTGGACATGACTGTTGTTTGGGCTTCAATGGGAAGCCACTGGATGAAGGTTGTGTGTGTGTGTGTGTGTGTGTGTGTGTGTGTGTGTGTGTGTGTATGTGTACACTGTACAGAAGGTCAGGATAGGGTTCTTTAAATGTGTTCATTCTCCTAGTGGTAGGACCTGTGCATGTTTCTCATGTGATCTCCACATCAGCTGACAGAGCATGAGAGAAGCTAGAGCTTATGTACCATTTGGCATGGACCTCAATATGCAGAACACTGGCAGTGGTGATAGCCATTTTAATTGAGTTACTCTTTCACCAGGGTTACTATGAGGCTTTATGCATAATTTCTTGTGTCCTTGTTGACTTGGGAGTCTTTACACCTCAGTACCATTATCCTAAAATGGAAATGTTAATAGTATGACCCCACACCCCTCTGCCCAGAGCTAACAGGGAAAGTTTTGTGGAAAGCCATACCCAAAAGGAACCAGTTGTTCTAGTTGGATCTTGTGTGAGTCCAACCAAGTCTCATAGGGCTGGGCCTAGTAATACTGGGCAAATGTTCGAGCATTTGCAGAACAAGTATAGGGCTTGGCCTAGTAATACAATACTGGGCATTTGCAGAACGAGTATGTTGAGTCTTGCTCCCTTACAAATCAGGAAAACTACAGTCAGCAATACCAGCTGAAGGTTGAGCATCCACCTTGGTGATATGAGCTTCTAGAACTTTTCCCACTCATGATCCAGTTTTGCTAGAGACAGTTTTACATGACTCTAAGTATGTAGGTGTATAGAAGAGTTATGCAAATCTAACTTTGATTGGTAACATACAACATGAAGAAATGTCATTTTAAAACAAGTCTTTGGAAATGTATAATGTGCACATACTAAGGATGCAAGAAAATTTGCATACTAACGAAACATGCTTGTTTGTTTTTCTATAAGTCAATATTGGTTGACTATTTAGTACTGTAGGACATAGAATCTTCAAGTTTTTCGGAGTTGACTGATAATTTGATTCTTTAACTGTTAATACTGAGAATACCACTTGTGTAAACACATAGCACTGAATAGAAGAAGTTTGTTTATGGACAATTCATGAGGTTTTGAACAGACTATCCTAATCCCAAGACAAAATCCACTTAACAATGTTTTGTGAAATCCAGATCAATCACTCAACTAGTAATTAAAAAAATCAAACCTTTGAACATGGTGCAGTGGAAAGATACACTAACTTGCTATAATCTGAGGAATGATAGCCGGGAAATACTGTGTCTTTGCTTTCTGTCATCAAACCATTGTGTTTCAATAAGAGCAGAGATCTTACTTAGTATGAACAGTACAAACATTGCAGGTGGTAATATGGAATAGTCTGGAATCTGAGCCGAGGTGTTTCAGGGACATTTATTGATGTTGCTTGGTGTGATGACATGCACTGAGCAAAGCCTGCATGTTGTGTATTCAGAATGAAGCCTGTAGCAAAACCACACAGTGTAACATGTCAAATCCATCACATGCTTGATATTGAGTTGTTTTGGATTTGTTGCACATTCTGAACCCTTTCACTGTTGTCTATTTTTCCTAAGTCATCTTTAATCATCCAGCCCCATATGGGGTCACAGCCCACAGTTTAAGGTGCTGGTGCCTCACCCTGGTGCAGGAGGTCTCCTTGAGTTTTGGTTCCTCCATGGCTTCCTGACTTTGAGGGAGGGATTTGCTGGAGAAAAAGGATTTTGAATGGAAATAAGATGGACTTTTTTTCCACATCCCGTTCTCGTTTTCTGCCTCAGGCATGGTGTTCTGCCAGTCTTCTGGATATGTGAACTCACTTATGAAGAGGAGCCCTGAGTCATGGCTGTTTTCAAGAGATACACAAAATTAGAATGAAGACACAGCTCCTGTATTAATGAAAACCTTTCCGTGACCTGTGATTGGTCTGGGTTATGTCTACTGGCAAAAGAAGAGAGAGCTATAACTTAAAACATGTACATGTGTGCATTTAGGGAATCAGCATGGCTTCAGTTGGAAGCATGTTCCTCAACCAAAGCCATGGTGGTTCCTCAGTCCCTTACATGGCTAGTTACCTTTCCAGAAGTTCCCTCAGTTCTTACAGCACTGGGCTTGAACCTGGGGCCTTGTGCATTCTTAGCAAGTGCACTATCACTGAGCTATACACCCAGCTCAATTTCTCTCTTCTGGAGCTACTAATACTTCTTCCAGGGTGGTGCTTCTCAACCTTCCTAAAGCTGTGACCCTTTAATATAGTTCTTCATGGCAGTGGTGACCCCCAACCATAAAACTATTATTATTACTACTCCATAACTGTAATTTTGCTACTGTTATGAATTGTAATATAAATATCTTTGTTTTACAATGGTCATAGGTGACCCCTATGAAAGGCGTCTTTGACGCCAAGAGGTCCTAAGCCACGGGTTGAGAGCTGCTGTTCTAGGAGCATCCCTGTGAAAGCAAATCTTGAAAGAGAAAATGAAAAGGGCAGGTGGTGGAAAGCAGGGCCAGGGCATTAGGCTGTGAAGAGGAAGGAAGATAAAGAAAGTCTTCCTTCTGGCAGGAGCTACAGTTCTAGACGCCATGGAGGGCATGAGGCGACCAGTGTTGATTGCCTGCACATTTTCCTGCATTCACAGTCATGACCAGTTGAAGGTCCTTGAAGGGAGAAAGTGTATGGCTTTCTTCAAAATCTGGGTGGTGTGTGCTCTAAAGGGTAACCATCCTTGAAGGAGGTGTCCCCCGCCGGACTTAACATGTTCTTAATGCATCAAGCCAAATCTCAGAACAACCCTCGATATGATCTAGGGCCTTCTAAAAATGAAGGTCAAGTGCTGGGGGGGGCGCTATTCCAGGCTACACTTAGCTTAGAGCGGCAGGGGTGAGGGTGGGGGTGGAGTGGCAGAGGGTGCAGGGGGTGGCAGGGGTGGTTACTGAGGCTTGGGGCAATGATGACATGGACCTGGAGGGAAGGACAGTTGTCACCAATGTGAGAGAAGGTTAAGCTTCTTTTCCAGGAAGCACAGGGCTTCAAAGCTAGGACACCATCAGGATACATATGAGAACACCAGTTGAAGCAATAGGGCAGAAAATCCAAATTTGGCAGCAGTGTGGAACGGTCTCAACAGGTAAGTTTTGCAGTTTGGTGCTCACAGACCCAGTACTGAGGAAGCGGCTGCCGTATCTTTCCATCACACAGTGACGTTTGTACCCAGCAATGTGTAAAAGTGAATTTACTTATGTGAAACAGGAATATGGGAAGGTGTGACTGGAAAAAAAGTAATAAGTGTCAACTAGATGTATTCTTCTGTAAGGACTGGCAGACAGCCCTTGTGGACCCTAATGCACTCCCCCTCCGGTAGTCGCCCTCAGCAGGCTCGATACTCCTCCACAGCATTTGCCTTTATATTGTTATGTCTTGTGTATGTTGTTCTTTTTGCGTGATGAAGCTTCGCAAGGTACATTAACTTAAAGCAGTTATCTTACCAGAAAGAAAAGAGAGTCTGGACTCTACTTTCCTCTTCACAGAAGCCTTAACTACCTCTTCCGATGTTGTTAGCAGCACCCTTGAGAGCCACCTTCTGGTATATCATGGATACTGCTCTAGTAACTAAGGCCCTCAGGATTGGATGCAAGCTAAAAACCTTCAGCCAACTTCTCAACTGTCCCGTCTGAGTTTATGGCATAGTGGGAGAAAATAGAAGTATTTCTGGTGACTTATTTTCATGGAAGATTTTATTATTTTGTGATGGCCAAATAATAATTACTTTCCTCATGCTTAACTCGGAGACCTTAGGTGGAAATTTACTGGCCAGAAGACTGAATTCATACCTTAAAACCCAGGCCCTTAATAAGGAGTCTGAATGGGGATAGGAGTATGACAGCCAGAAAAGTGTATTTATCTGTTACTGATAAAATATGCTTTTCAGGATTTATCAAGGGAGCTGGAAAGATGGCTCAGCTACAGAGAGTGCTTCTTGGTCTTCTGGAGAACTGGAGTTCAATTCCAAGCATCCACTTTGGGTGGTTCAGGTCCTGTAACTCTAGCTCAAAGGGATCTGATGCCTCTTCTGGCCTTTGCAGGTTCCTCCCTCCCTCCCTCCCACTCTCCCTCCCTCTCTCTCTCTCCAACTTTCTCTCACACATACACACCTTGTTTCTTCCTAGCTGCAAACTGTTACATGCAACTAACAGCCACTGTTAGTGACTTACCTGTGAAGAGAAGTACAAGAAAGATTTAAAAGTCACTCCATAAATGTCACCCTTGCAACAGTTTTAAATTGATGGAGCAGAAGTGACATCATACACAGCATTGGTGTTTTTGTGGTACAAATAGCAAGAAACCTTTAACCTCAGGGGTATTGGTCAGCCCTTCTGGTAGCTGCATCTACTTCTGGAATCTGGCTGTTCAGCATGTGGTTTTATGATGTAAACTGCGTCTGGTCCCCAGGAGTCAGCACCTGGCTCCTAGATATGTGTTCTAGACCAGAGGAAGACCTATGCCCTTCCATCTCCTACTCATATTTGGTCTGGAGCAAAGGATCTGGGTTTCTTATGTCAAACTGGATTGATGACTTCTTTTCTAGCTTTCCCTTCTTGTCTCATGCCGTAGTTTTGAGGAGTGGGGAACTTAGCAAGATGAATTGTTTTTAGGTGTGTAGCCAGCATGCTAGCCAATCTTGGAGGCTGCAGACTGTAAAGAACAGCAGGGCAGCATTGAGGGCTGACTGTCAGGCAACTGCCCCACCTGGAACTCTGCTGAGGGCTGCAGCCTGCCATCTGAGAGCTAACCACCATGCTGACTCACCATCTTTGTGGTTGAGAGAACACCAGCGAGCAAGAGGCTCCCATGAGTCCCAGAGCTTCAAAATATAGGCCAGAGAGCCTCCACCGGAAGGGGCTATGGTTAGTGAGAAACCAACTCTTTTCTGTCTCTTTCTCTCTCTCTTATACTATATAGTTACAAGTGGCAGAGAAGACCTGGGCATTTTGCTTTCAAATCCCTAGGGTGACCAGTGAAACTGAGTCAGGAACCAGGGCACACGGCAGGTGTGACATCTGCATCTCAGGGACTCTCTGGGATACAGTGGGTGCTCGCTGTTTCAGCTAGACTTCTTGCTATGGCTAACTCTGGACCTAGTACAGCCTCTGCCAGTGTCCAGGTAAAGCTCCATGTATACTTCCTAAAGAAATGGTGTGATCAAAGCCAGAGGCCTCCAGAAATTTCAGACCAGTGATGCAGCTTTCATAATTCAGGGAGGAAGGTGGAGAAGGATGGGAGAGGTTCTTCCCCACCTTGAATTTCGGTCACCTCTCACACTAACCAGAAGGTACAGTGCATGGCACCCCTTAGCCATCCCATACTTCCTCCCCCATTCAATCCCATTGATAATAACATCTTATATTAATACCCAGGATTTCACCTGTCATATTAAGGCACAAAATAAAAACTTGAATATATAATGAGGTGGCAGATAGAATAAAAGATTTGTATCCTAATATGCTGAATATATTGCTTTACAAGGGCAAAGGCAACTTTGCAAATGCGGTTAGCATTATGGACCTGGAGCTGGGGAAGTTACTCTGGCTTCTTCAGGTGAGCTCAATCCACTGCTTAGAAGCAGAAGACCTTTACTAGGTGGAGGCAGCGAAATCTGATCATGAAAATGTTGAAAGAAGGAATGAGAAGAGGTTTACATGCTCCAATTCTGTTTCTCCGATGCTGGGACCTCTACAAAAAAGATCAAAGAGACTTCTAGGAGTTAAGGCTGGCTCCAGTTGGCCGCCAGCAAGGGAGCAGGAGCCTCAGTTCCCTAACTCCATGCAACTACCAACAGCCAAAGAAGCAGAGGCCTGGATTTTCCTTTGGGGCATTCAAGAGGAGCACATTCCTGTTGATACCTTTATTTTAGTCCTGTGGGACCACAGAATTAAATGATGATAAAGCTGTGTTTGCAGCTGCTCAAGTTGAGTCAATCTGTTACATCACCATTTACATATGAATACAGCATCAGGATGGAATGTATTTTACACCTGCACATATCCTCCCTCCTTGGCTGCCAGCAGCACAGGTGTAGCATGGTTGACTGAGTGCTGCTTCAAGGTGAGCATCTCTCCTTCCAGAGACATATTCATCTTGGCACGATTGGTGTTGCTTCTTCACTGCTGTTTGCTTCTGAGATCTTCCCTTTGCCCGGCTCCTTCTTAGGAAGGACACAGGGACCCCAGATACTTCCCCTGATGTGTGGTCCACACCTCTCACCACTTGCACCTACTTTGTGCCAGGATCTTGGCGGAGTTTATTTACTTCTCACAGCAGCTTTATGTGTTAACAATACCTCCCTATATAGACCAGAAACCTTGGGCTCAAAGGCAGTATGTGTTTCAATCTAAGTACACAAGGCAAAGAATTATGATGAATCCAAGAGAAAATACCCTTCTCTCTGCCATGTGTCCTCCCAGGGTAGGCAAGCTGTCCAAAGGTCCAGCTAGTGTGTCAGATGATATTAGTTCCATAGGACTGATAGAATAGCAGGCCACCTGACTGTGACCTGCCCTTGGCTGTTTTGTTTTTCTGCAGAACCTGCAGGCAGAGGAGGGCACTGTCACATGAATGCTTAGGAAACTGTAGCTTTCAGGGGAGCATGCCACTCTCCCCTCTTCCCAAATCCTATGTATTCTTAGAGACCCATAGAGGATGCAGTCTGAGATTTGGCAGGGGTGAGTAGTAAGGGTGCCCTGAGAGATGCTGTGCTGTCTGCACCGTCCTTTAGAGCTTGCTTCTGGTTCCCCCCTGGTAACCCAGGTTCTGGTAGTGTGTGGTGGAGATAAGGAAGTCAATCCATTCACAAGAGTTGTCACCTCTACTGATTAGGAATTCTGAACCCCGCGACATGGTCTCTGTCTTGGGGCTTGGTCTAAGTTCTGGGGCTCTTGGTAATTTTTGTGGGGTTGGCAGTAGCAAAAGAGGGCAAGTAATGTAATTATTCAGGTTCTTTGTATGTGAAAATTCGAACACTGCTTCCTGTGACTGAGAGAGTGTTGTGCTGTAAGAATGTAGACACCAATGGGGCAGAGTTTCCCGGGCTCTGGTCTCCGCAGGCCTTTCTGAGGACTCAGGGATCCTCAAATAGTGAGTGCTGGGATCCATCTCTTGCTCTGGAAGACACACCAGTCCATTGCTTCAAGTTTCTTATGTGTCAAAGGCATGTGAGTCATTTAATCCATAGGCTTGTGAGGTTTACATTTTAAAAATTTGTGCGCTACATACAGAGCAAGAAGCATTAACTGCTGTTGCTTTCTCAGTGCAGAGCAACAATTGGGGTGCAGCCTACAGTCCTCTTGGAGTTGACAGCCCATGGGAAGGAACCTCATTCAATGCTGTGTAAAGCCCCCCCCCCCCTTTCTCTCCTCACTGGAGAATCCAACCTGGAGGTTTCTAGGGGTTCAGTTTTCCTACCGTACACACTGCACCTTCTGCCTCTATACCGAGGGGCTGGACTCCACTGTGGAGGGTGGACAGAAGGCTCCTCCCTCAGCTGCTCAACATCATCTGGCTTGTTTCTGACTCTCACACCTCCTCTCACCCATATGGTTGTCGTTAGCTTTTCTCTAACTCTTCATTGAAATTACAATTAAAAGAACTTTTCGCCATTACCCACAGGATGCTTTCCCCGCGACTCTGCTTTCTTTATGCTGGTATTTAGTTCTGAATTTTTTTCTTCAAGCTAACCCGTGCAGCCTGGTCCAGCATGCCTTACCCAGACTTCCTGAGTAACAGAGCCTGTGTTAGTTCTACGAATCACATTGAGAGGGAAAACTGCCACCTAGTGGCATGAAATGGCATAGGGCTTCCCATGAGCTCCAGTTAACTAGAAAAAAAAAAAAAAAAACAACTGGCGGTGGTTTGCTTCTAAAACTGACAAACTATGTTGTGAAACCACTCCAGACAATGCATATACTCTAAGTCCTTGTTGTAGAGAGTATAAGTGGAGCATTTTCAAGTCAAATGAATGTGACAAGAAAAATAAAAATCCAGAGACAGATATTGGGGTTCAAGCTGAAAGATCAGAGAAGCCAAGTAGCCAAGCCAGTAGCTCTTACTTCTACCCAGGCTGAGGTAATACTGCCCTGTACGTGGCTGGAGACCAAAATGCCACAGACTGAGTATCTATCTGTTCCTATCTTGTATATCTCAAGTCCTGGGATTAAAGGCATGTGAGCCGAAGTCTGAGATCATCTTTGTGTGCGCTGTTTCTCTTTGAGACTGGATCACTTTCATGTAGCTCAGTGTGGCCTTGAATGAAGAGATCTATTCGCTTGTCTCTTGAGTCCTGGGATTAAAGGTGTGTATCACCACTGCCTGGCTCTATGGCTTGTGGTTAGTTTTGCATTCTGAATCCTTAGGCAAGCATTAGTAAATCATAAATAATATATTACCACAAACAATGAGACAAAAGTTAGATGGACAAGCACCACCTTGCTAAACCATGACACCAAATATCTTTGAATAAACTTAAATTCAAATGACTTTCTATAAGCAGAAACAAACCAATAAACAAACCTAAAAAAAAAGGCCCAGTTAAAAGTGGAACCAGGAGAAGGTTCCACACATTGCAGGCTTTCAGGAGGCATGGCACTCTGGCAGGCATACCAGAGGGCCCTGGCTGTACATCTGTGGAAAGTCTAGGTTCTGACAGCTGAGCCCTGTAGTTGGAAGCTGTGTAAGGTTTTGGGCTGATTTATCCCCAGTACCACCAAGGTGGACGCACTGAAGAAGATGGTGTTAGATCAGGGGGTCTTTGCCCCATGTTTTCTAGGCTGTTTCCTCCCCCTGGTAGGGGTGCTCAATGGAATGTCAGCACAGGACAGTTGCACCAAACTACAGCAGGACTACCCTGATGCCCTCATCACCAACTGGCCTGCTGTGCAGTTAGCCAACTTCTACCTGGTCCCCCTGCATTACAGGTTGGCTGTTGTCCAGTGTGTTGCTGTTGTCTGGAACTCCTACCTATCCTGGAAGGCACATTAGCTCTAAGCCTGCCTGTTTCCATGGTGTGCACCTTGCATTGATGCACCTTCAGCCTGGAATGCTTGGACATTGTCCTCAAAGGGAATACATCAGGACTGGAGAGGTGGCTCGGCTGCTAAGATCATGGACTGCTCTACAGAAGACCCAGAAACCACATCAGATGGCTCACAACCACTGTGACCCAAGCTCCAGGAGATCTGATGTCCTCTTCTGGCCTCTGAAACACCTGCACTCACATGCAGATGTGCGCAAATAGACACTGACTCACAGTTAAGCAGAAAATAAAATCTTTCTTACAAAGAGAAATAAAAAGAGGAACCATCATACACATTCATGCAGCACAAACCCACCTATAGCCAGGGATGCCTTAGTGACCATCTTACGGAGCACAGTGTCTGAGCAGCTCATCAAAATACAATGTGGGGGCTGGACTACAAGCAACCCTGTGGTGGAAGCACAGACAGGACTTGGTAACCCTCCAGAGCAATGGCATTTGAAGTAAGTTCTTCAGGAAGATTAGCTATCATCAGGGTGCCAGAAAGGAATTCTGCCTGCCTGGAGAGCCCAAGCAAAGTCCCGAGGAATGGGAAAGAGGAACGAGTGTGGGTGCCTGTGAGATGCATGCTGTGGCTGGAAAGAATCACTCATGCTGAAGCTTATACTAAACATTTATTTACAAGGACCATCTACAGGATATATGCATCGTCTACCTATCTTCCTCAAATGTATGCCATATATTCCTTTACCTTCCATGAATTCCCAGGCATACAGAGGTAAAGGACACCCATTTAAAACTTACAAAGACACTGAGGAATGTCATGCAGGCATGTGTCAGTTCTCCGTAAGAGTGGATTCAGATCAAATGCAGTAAAAATGATCCCAGCAGATGTTTTCTCTCCTGGAAATCGAAAAGGTGCTTCTCAAATCAAGTTAGAAATATAAAGAACCAGGTATTGTCAAGGCAATCTTGAGAAAGAACAATAGCAGCAATACACCCTGGGACGCACGCACGCACACACGCGCGCGCACACACACACACACAAGATACCCAAACCTTTAATAAAATTATGGGAATTGTCAGGAATCTGGAAACATCCGCTGACTCTCCAACATAGCAGTCTCACTCCTAGGTTCAATGAAGACATACACAGTAAGAGAAACTTCAGCTAGACTGTTCATATCCAGTACTGTTTGGGCTATACATGGGGTCTACTCAAATGCCTGTCAATTTTGTGATACCCTTCTCCAATGGGATTCCACATGGCAGTGAGCATCACCATGCAGAACTACACATAGCACAGTGGGTGTGTTCCCCAGTGCAACTTTGAGAAAGTCCAGCCTCAAAGGAATACGTACATTTTCATGTATGCAACTGTAAAAGTGACTAAAAGTAATTGTGAGTTTATGCCTCAGATAGTTCTGATTCTGTCTATCCTAAATTCTGTCTATCCTATCTGATTCTGTCTACCCTCTTCTCCACATGACTACAGCAATTTTGAATGAAGATGCATAGTCTGTTTCTCCAGAAGGACCAGGGCAACAAGGAGGCAGACACATAACATTTATTGGGTCCCAAAAACATAAAGAAGCAATAAAAATGATATTATAGTATAATAGTTATTAAAATAAACCAATGCAAAAATTCATGATAAATAAAACAAACTTTTTTTATAAAAACAGAAGCTGAGTCTAGCACAAATCACTTCCTACCTTAATTTTAATTCTCACTGTGATGATATCTAGTATGAACAAGAGGTTTAGATATTTGTTTGTTCTCTTATCCTTTGTCGTCATCATTCATACATCCTGGCCAGCTCCCTAGAGAACAAACATGCCCCACCTCTAGCCATAGGCAGGACCCCAGCCAGGATATGTAGTGCTGACTATATAGCCATCCATAAAACACTGAAGTTTTACATTTATTTGTTACACAGCAACAGCCAGCTGATACACTGAACTATGCAGCAGAAAGTCAGCACGGAGAAAATTCTTGGAGGGTAGTGGAGGAATGCATGCCCTTCTGAGGTGCTAGGCAGATTTCTTTAAATCTCAGTGCTAATCACAAATTAGTGTTGACATTGCAAACATTTATTGCCTCTGGAAAACTTTGCAGATCTTAGACATATATTATTATGTTTGAATTTACAATGAGAAGAGTTGGGACATGTTCCCTACCAATTTTATAAGGACAGCTAACTGAGCTAGGGCATAATGCCAAAAGTCCTAAAGTTTATAACATGGACATTACAAATACTAGGAACAGAAATAAAAGTGTAGGATAAATCGATTGAAGAAAGTCAGACAATCAGTGAAAATGTTTATTTTGAACTCTTGAACTATTTGTGAGACAATACAGGTTTTTTTGGTGGGGCATCATTATTTTTAAGTTTTGTTAAGAGATGAAGTCACAACATAAATGCATTTTCTAGTTGGGTACAGTGGCAAAAATTTTTAATCCCAGATGCTTGGGAGGTTGAGGCCATAGGATCTCAACTTCAAGGCCTGGCTAGCCTAGAAAATAAATTCAAGGCCAGCCTAGGCCATGAGTGGGTTCAAGGTCAAATGAATAAGTTAGAGAGATTCTGAAGATAAAAAGTAGAAGAGACTGAGGTGTAGTTCACTAGTAGACTGCTTGAATATAGTGTTCATGAAACCCTGGATTCAAGCTAAGTGTTAAAATAAAGCAAAGACAACAAAATAAAATCTGGAGTATTTAATTTAGGCTGGGATTTTGACAAATTTCACTTATATATCAAGCTTTACATTAGTGCCACTTTGATAAAAAGAATATTGTAATCAGTTTTCAACAATGTGTGTGTGGCTGGCATGGAGATTACCTATGTCCTGTGCAGCATGAGGAGATGAGTAACAGGTGATCTTTCTACCCATCTTCATTCATAAGGCCAGGAAGCCCTGGGTCTAGTTAGCAGTGGGACGAGCTCTTTCTAGAAACATCCTCCTTTTTCTAGCTGATTGGGGTTGACTCTGAAGTGGGCAGGAAATTCTGCTGCTAATTTGATACCCAAATGGAAACACCTCTGAAATTTCACCTCTGGGTGAGGTAAAAGGGAGAAAGAATATTCCTAAACCACAGCACTCATGACATCTTTCTCCATTTCCCAACGGTGAAACTTATACTTGCTTCTCAAGAAGTTATCAAGCATTAATGTTGCCATCCCTCTACCTAGACCAGATGCTCTACTAGGTCCAGGTGTTTCCTTCTCACTCACCTGGCCTCAACAGAAACATCCCCTTTCTACAGTGGATGAGGGGCACGTGAATACCAACCACAGTTGCTCCGGTATCTTTGCAACACCATGCTCATGTACATGGTGTGTGTGTGTGTGTGTGTGTGTGTGTGTGTGTGTGTGTGTGTGTGTGTGTGTGTGCACTTAAATATAATTATATCATTTTCAAAGGATATAATTTGATTTGTAAAATTTGATTTGACATGGAAGCCCAGAGTGCTGAATCCTTTTCTGAGGCCAACCACTATAAACCAGTGGAGCGAATGCAGAACCCAGCCATTAAGCTGGGGAACCTGTACTCTTGATCGTCAAAACTTGCTTTCAACTCATCTACAAATTCAGTTTCAAAGGAACTTAAAAGAATCTTCTTTAAAGCGAAGACCTATATGCCAAAAGAGCTGTTTCTCCTCAAAGGAGTGTTGGTGTGTATGCAAATTTTATTTATACATCACCTGTATATGAATTTAAAATAGGCAAACTAGTTTTGACAAGATGACTTACTGTTGTCTTTTGAGATATGTTCTCTGACTGTGTGCCTTGTTTCATGTGATTATGTTTCCACAGCATCATACAGCAAACTGGTGGTGTTTTCCTCACGCAGGGGCAGAACAGGAGAGTGCCTGGGGCCAGGCCAGGTGTGTGCTCTCAGTTTATTTCAAGAACCCCCCCCTCTCTCTCTCTCTCCCTCCCTCCCTCCCTCCCTCTCTCTCTCTCTCTCTCTCTCTCTCTCTCTCTCTCTCTCTCTCTCTCTGTGTGCGCGCACATTCATGCTGCAAATTGAGTAGTGGGATTTGAGATGGCTTGTATCAATCCCTTTAGAATATCTAAAGTGATTTCATGCAAGCATCAATTTAGGGACTGTTTATCTGTCCTCAATAAGCAGATGAATAGCAGTGCTGTTAAAAAAAAAAATCAGCCATTTTGGTCTGTATACAACTCTGTTCACTATCTCACATTCCATTATTTTTACATTTTTTAAAAACACACTTTTTTCTTCTCCTAGTACCATTCTAGTGGAAATTACTTTTTCATATTATTATTGAGCTTTTTCTTTCTTCTTTCCCTTCTGAACCCTACAGGTTCTTGCTAGTGCTTAAGATTTTATCACACAGTGGATTAAGCACCAAGTATGTCTTGAAAATGTCTCAAAGGGCACATTGGTTTTTCGTATTTTAGGTGTAATTTATGGAACTCACTTCTGGTTTGATGTTTCTTTAAAAGATTGAAAGTGTCCTCCCCTGGATGCTCAGCTTCCCCTGCAGTGTTGAGAACATGTTTAATACATGAACCTGACCAGAAGGTGGTGATATAGGCCAACTTTTCTCTTGACGCAGCAGGGCAGGGTCCCTTTCAGAGAACTGAGAACTCTGGTGATGTTCCATGAAATCTACCAGGCTGATAAAAACATCTGTTTATTTCATAAATCAAATCTGGTTTCTCCGATTGTTACACACTGTTAAGAATCTATCCCTCATTAACAAACTGTTATTTTAATTGTATTTTAAAGATTAAACAACTGCTTAAAACATACCACTTTTAAACAATAGAATTAATTTGCTATCCCATCTTTTAACAAATGCAATTCCTAAAATAGAAATTTACTTCTAACTGGATGAAAAACAGTAACAGGCTGACTCCAAATGCTACTCTGAAGCCATCAGGTCTGAGTGTCACAGTGAGCCTGAGCTCTGAGGAAGCTGTGGCTGAGTGTGTGCTAGCCCCTTCCTGTTTTGAGGATGCCTGGGGGAAGCTTGGCCTTTCTTCCTGCCATTATACCAACACACAGTGATTATAGTGCAAATGGGATTTTAGGATGCACATATTTTACATCATATTTATATTCAGGAATTCAAATGTCAGACAAAAATTTCTATAAAATTAACATAAATAAAACATTTGGTGCTAAGGACCATGGGATTTTGCCCACACCCTTTGTAACCGCTCATGCAGTTGGCTCCGTCTCTGGGGCACTCTGAGATGATGCTAACAGACTGTCTGTCTCATATGTAATTGTAAGATCTTCTTGTGTCTGTGCTTAGAATGTGGCCTTCTGGAATATATTTTCTTTTCCCATTTGCATGTAAATAATGTGAGCATGACCCTGTAAAATTCCCACAGGCTGTTTTTAGAAATAGGGTGTTGTTATCCTGGGGGTGAGAGCCTTTGCACCAACCCTAAAAGCATCTAAGCCAATTAAGCCAGTTGGATTGAGTACGGTTGTAAGACATCCAAGGTCAACGTTACAGAATCTTTCAAGTTTGAAAAGAGAAAGAGCTTGTGTATTCCAGACACCAAAAGGAATGTGTTCCAAGATAGACACATGGTTGTACAGACATGAATAGTCATGGTAACATGGAAAAATATGAGGTAAGGCTTAGTGTCCTTCGGTTTGACAGAGAGGCATGCAAGGAGGCCATTTTCAATAGCATGGCCGTCTGTGTCTGCAGAGCTAGCCATCTTCTTAAGAATAAAGCGTTCTGTGTGACTGTTGCCACGGCCTATTTACTCGCCTCTTCACACTGTTACCTGTGCTTCATATGGTGTTTTCTTTCTTTTCCACTTTCCCCCATCAATATAGACAATATTCATAACGATGGGGAGATGGCAGGACCTTTGCTTCCTGGTGGGGGTAGGGGAAGCATCAGCGTTGTATGTAGTGTTGTATGTAGCGTTGTATGTAGCGTTGTATGTGTGATTCTTGATGGAGACCCCCACGGGCTGTAATGTTGTGGGGATGACTGCAGAACCCTTCACCAACCCTGTCTGATTTCTGTTGGGCTTTCCTAAGATCCAGATGTGTACTTGAGATTTATAGTTGTTTACTGGGGAAAGAAAGTTTCATATGAAACAGGAAAAGAATTTTTCATATAAAGAATAAATATTTGTGCTGGAGATGGAGAAGCAAATACCTTGGCTGGACCCAGTTTTTGTGGCTGGCTGAATGTCTGGTACATAATAATGACTCCTATTCATGACCCAACGGACAGGACGGGCTCTCTGCAGAGTGTTGAAGGCATCATTTCAATTTTCACAAGCCTTGCAAAATAGACACTGTTAGTATCTGTGTCAGCGAGGATGAAGAAACAGTCTCACTTCAATTCATTTCCTTCCCAAACTAGATTACATATGTGTAATTTTGTAAATGGGTCCTGGGCCTTGGCTTTTGTGTTCACATGTTCCTCTGGGCTTCTCTCCAGCAGAGTGCAGGTACCTGTGGGGAGGACTTCCAAGGCAGTATTGTTCTGTGTGGGAACAGCTCTCCTTTGGACTTGAGGCTACCTTTCCTCCGTTGTTATTGGCATAGGACTATGTCTAGACGATAGGGAAATTGTCATGAAAGATCTTGTTACTTTAGCATATACCACTGACTACCATGAAGGGAAGAGACTTCTTCTGGGGCATTTGGGGACACACCTTTCTTATTTGAACATATTCTCTGCAGTTTTAACCATTCAAGCACTTCTTTCACATTTTTTACGGTAATGGGAGATGCAGGGTTTTGTGCATGAGCCATAAGCACTCTCTCGTTGAGTCGCATGCTTAGCCCCTGAGATATCCTCTCCATCTCTTGTAGCACATATATTATTTTTCCAAATGAAAATTCTTGTATATTAATTACTAAGTAAATCTGTTTTTTTTAAATTTATTTATTAGTTCTAGTTAGGGAACAAGCTTGTTTCACATGTAAATCCCTTCTCCCTCTCCCTCCCCTCACCCCCATCCCTCCTACCCCACCCCCAACCTACTCCCACCCCATCCACCCACCACTCCCCAGGCAGGGTAGGGCCCTCAACAGGGGCTCTGCAAAGTCCACCAAATCTTCCTGTGCTGGGCCTGGGCCCTTCCGCATGTGTCCAGGGCCAGAGTGTAACCCTTCACACGGGATGGGCTTTCAAAGTCCATTCTTACACCAGGGAAAAAATACTAATCCACTACCAGAGGCTCCCTGGAATGCAGAGGCCTCCTTATTGACATCCATGTTCAGGGGGCTGGATCAGTCTTGTACTGGCCTCCCAGACAGCATCTGGGGTCGATGTGCTCTTCCTTGTTCAGACCAACTGTTTCTGTGGGTTTCTCCAACCTGGTACAGACCCCTTCGACCTTCATTCCTCCCTCTCTTCAACTAAATTCTAGATTTCAGCTCAGTGTATTTCTGTGGATGTCTGTCTCTGCTTCCATCAGCCACTGGATGAAGGCTCTAGGATTGCATAAAGAGGAGTCATCAATCTCATTTTAGGGGAAGGGCTTTTAGGTTATCCTCTCCACCATTGCCTGGATTGTCAGATCATGTCATCCTTGTAGGTCTCTGGAGATCACCCTAGTTCCAGATCTCTTCTCGGACCTATAGTGGCTCCCTCTAATATGGTATCTCTCATCCTGCTCTCTCTCCTCTATTCTTCCCCCAACTCAATATTTCTGCTCCTCCATTTCCTCTCCTCTTCTCCTCTTCTCCTGCTCTTATTGTGGCAGCTCCCTCTCCCCTACCCTCATGTTCCCAATTAGCTCAGGAGTTCATGTCACTTCCCATTCTGGGGTCCATTTATCCCTTAGAGTCCTTCATGTTTCCTAGTTTCTTTGGTGAAGAGGATTATAGGCTGGTAATCCTTTGCTCTATGTCTAAAATTCATATATGATTGAGTACGTACCATGTTTGTCTTTTTGTGACCGGGTTACCTCACTCAGGATGGTTTCTTCTAGTTCCATCCATTTGCCTTCGAATTTCAAGATTCCATTGCTTTTTTCTGCCGAGTAGTACTCCATTGTATAAATGTACCATATTTTGTCTATCCATTCTTCAGTTGAGGGACATCTAGGTTGCTTCCAGGTTCTGGCTAATACAAACAATGCTGCTATGAACATGGTTGAACATATGTCCTTGTTGTATGAACATGCGCTTTTTGGGTATATACCCAAGAGAGGAATGGCTGGATATTGAGGTAGACTGATTCCCATTTTTCTGCGCAACCTCTATACTGATTTCCAGAGTGGTCTTATAAGTTTGCACTCCCACCAGCAATGGGGGGAGTGTTCCTTTTTCTCCACATCCTCTCCAGCATAGATTGTAATTGGTATTTTTGATTTTAGCCATTCTGACAGGTGTGATGTGGTATCTCAGAGTTGTTTTGAGTTGCATTTCTCTGATGGCCAAGGATTTTGAACACTTTCTTAAGTGCCTTTCAGCCGTTTCAGATTCCTCTGTTGAGGATTCTCTATTTAGTTCTGCACCCCCTTTTTAATTTTATTGTTTGGTGTTTTGGTGGCTAGCTTCTTGAGCTCCTTATATATTTTGGAAATCAGCCCTCTGTCAGATGTGGGATCGGTGAAGATCTTTTCCCATTCTGTGGGCAGTCGTTTTGTCTTACTGACTGTGTCCTTTGCCTTGCAGAAGCTTCTCAGTTTCAGGAGGTCCCATTTATTAATTGCAGACCTCAATGTCTGTGCTACTGGTGTAATGTTCAGGAAGCAGTCTCCTGTGCCAATTTGTTCAAGGGTAATTCCCACTTTCTCTTCTAGAAGATTCAGTGTGGCTGGATTTATGCTGAGATCTTTGATCCATTTACACTTAAGTTTTGTGCATGGTGACAGGTATGGATCTATCTGCAATCTTCTGCCTGTCCGAATCCAATTGTGCCAATACCATTTGTTGAAGATGCTATCTTTTTTTCCATTGTATAGATTTAGCACCTTTGTCAAAAATAAGGTGTTCGTAGGTGCGTGGGTTAATATCAGGGTTTTCAATCGATTCCATTGGTATATCTGTCTATTTTTGTGCCAATACCAAGCTGTTTTCAGAATTATGGCTCTATAGTAGAGCTTGAAGTCAGGGATGGTGATGCCTCCAGAAGATCCTTTATTGTGAAGAGTTGTTTTGCCTATCCTGGGTTTTTTATTTTTCCATATAGAGTTGAGTGTTGTTCTTTCAATGTCTGTGAAAAACTGTTGGGATTTTGATGTGGATTGTGTTGAATCTGTAGATTGCTTTTGGCAGGATTGCCATTTTTACTATGTTGATTCTGCCTATCCAAGAACATGGGAGATCTTTCCATTTTCTGGTATCTTCTTTAATTTCTTTCTTTAAAGTCTCAAAGTTCTTATTGTACAGGTCTTTCACTTTTTTGGTTAGTGTTACCCCAAGATATTTTATGTTGCTTGTGGATATTGTGAAAGGTGATGTTTCCCTGATTTTTTTCTCTTTGGAAGTAAATCCGTTTTTTTTTTTTTTTTTTTTTTTTTTTTTTTTTTTTTTTTTTTTTTTTTTGTCCCTGTCGTTTATACAGTAAACTTAGAACGCAGCTAAGAAAGAATTGGCTGGAAATACTTGGTTCAGGGATACGATTTTTACTTATTTACATTTATGTGTTTTTCTGTCTTTATTAATAAATCTGATTTCTGACAATTTTATACATTTATACAGTGCATTCTGGTTAGTTTACCTGTGCCTCTCTTATCCCCACCCACACTTGCCAGGCTCCCCGGGTCCCCCCAAAGCTTTTTCCTATGTTTGCAACTTTCGATTTTGTTCTGTGTCCCGCAGTTTGTGTCATTTTGTGTGTGTTATGTTAATGTGTGTGCATATGTGTGAGTGCACATTCACATGGGTGCATGTGGAGAATGGTGTGTGTGTGCGTGTGCGTGTGCGTGTGCGTGTGCGTGTGCGTGTGCGTGTGCGTGTGTGTGTGTGTGTGTGTGTGTGTGTGTGTGTGTGTTGGTGGGAATGGTCAGCAGCTTCAGATCGCCCCTGTTTCCTCCTGCATTGGGCTGGCATTAGAGGCGTGTGCCTTTTCTCCACCTTTTATACAGAGTGCTACAGATCTAGACCTGGGTGCCCCTGCCCATTCAGCAGCATTTTATCAACCAAATGATTTCTCAGCTTCTATTTATTTATGTTTTGGACAGAATCATATGATATAGCCCAGGCTGGCTTTGAGTTTGCAATCTTCCTGCTCGAGCCTCCAGAATACTGGGATTACAGTATCATAGCACTGTATACTGCAACACATGATTTTAAAGGTTGGGAACCCAGCACCATTTCCTTCTTTTCAAGATTCATTCTTCCTTCCCTGCACAGCCTCCCACTCACAGAGTGTCTGTCTTCAGGATACCATGTGGTGCTTTGCTATAGATAGAGACTTGAATAATGGGGTGTCCAGGCAGACAGGTGACTTGTGGGGGTTGGGGTTGGGTGGTGGGGAGTCCGGGTGGGGGTGTGACAGGTCCTGAAAGCTGGACTTGAGTCAGACCTCAAAGGAAGAGTTTGGGCTGTTAAAGAGACAGGGAAGGCTGTATTAACTGAGAGAAAAGTAGCACAACACACAGTTTCAGTTGATGCCTTCGAGCCTGTGGAGGGTGGAGGAGAAGGCGTGGTTGGAAGGGAATGTAATTTGCCTGTTTAGGGTGAAACAGATGCATGATTTTAATGCAAGAGAACTATGAAATGAACACAGCAATCTGTGGAGTTGGCAGGGTAACAATAGCAATATTTTAGTTTGGGTGTATCCTTGAAAAATATCCAAAGCATCAAATTTTATAAATAAAATGAGGATACAGAGTGGTGAGGTGACAGTCCCAGGATCTCACAGGCCAGGAGCAGCAAACGGATCTTTCATTGTGTGCTCTTTGGCCATTCTGCCTCTCTGGTTAGTCTAAGCAAAAACACGATGCCACTGCATTCGAAGATTTAGAACTCTGTAGTGTAGATGGTTACCAGTGTTCTGGGTATCTAGTAGGGAAAAAATGGAAAGTCAGAAGGAGAAATGTATCATATTATTCACTTGATATGTGTGTGGTGGCTTTGAGATAAAGAGACACTGAAGGGAAAGTTGGTAGGAACCAACGCAGGGCTCAGAGGAGAGCACAAGAAATATGGCAGTTTCAAACCTTGGATTCTCCCCACACCCCCTTTTAGTTGTTTAATTTTTCTCATGGATGTATATTGTCCAAATGGGCTTCCTAGTGACATTTACACTCTTGTCTATCACATATTTATCCATATTCACCTCATTATCCCCCCTCGTTTCTTCTTCTCCCTCCCTCTCCTCCTTTCTCTTCTCAAGTCAGCCCTTCTGCTTCCATGTTTTATGTAAGTTTATAACCTAAGTTCTTGTGTGAGAGAATAGAGGCAGCATGTCTTTCTGAGACAGACTCATTTGCTTAGTGTGATGATCTTCAGGCCTATCCATTTTCTATGTAAATGACGCACATCTTTTCTTTAGGGCTGAATGAAACTCCATTGTGTTGTTACAGAATAGTTTTAGGAACTTAGGGAAAAATTCTGACTCCAAGGGTAGATATGTTCACTGGACAGACTTGTCCCTCCCTCCCTCCTCCCTCCCTCCTCCTCCTCCCTCCCTCCCTCCTCCCTCCTCCTTCCTTCCTGCCTCCCTCCTTCCCTACCCCTCTTTTCCTTCATTTTGCTTGCTCTTCCTTCCTTTCTCTTTCTTTCTTTCTTTCTTTCTTTCTTTCTTTCTTTCTTTCTTTCTTTCTCTTTCCTTCTGTCTCTCTCTCTGTTTTGTCTATATTATCGAGTACAAAATCCAATAAGTGATAAGTGTGTTAGGTGCTAGGGTTCACTAGTGGTCATACCAGATGCACTTGGAAGGAGACCTCCTTTCACTCTGATGTTTTCCTTCCCTGAGAGACAGACCCTGGGACCATAGTGTTGGAGAGGGGACAGGAAGATGAGCTCTCAAAGAAAGAAGTACAGAATGCCCAACAGATAGCCGAAGATAGAGTCCACAAATGCTGATATTGTAGGAAGTTGTATAACCACTTATTAATAGTTGTGAATTTTAAATAAAACTTTCTGAGGTTTCTAAACCATTTTCTATCTCATTTTTAAATTTGAATCAGTCCTTTGAGCTAACCTCCACCAGAGAACTCTCTGATATCCAAGTGAATAGAATAAATGATTAAACAGACTGTCAATGAAGCGAATATGGCCACCGACCCAAGTTAAAAGGTGACAGATTCCAATTATGCTTAAAACATTCCCCTGGTGCACTGAGCCAACATGGGTACCTTTTGTTGGTATAAATTATCAAAATTCTTCAAGCTTGATACTTGTTCCACCAGGTGGAATTAAATGTTAGCCTTCCTTTTCTCTCTCATTAAAAATACTTATTTTATGTGTGTGTGTGTGTGTGTGTGTGTGTGTGTGTGTGTGAAGAGAGAGAGAGAGAGAGAGAGAGAGAGAGAGAGAGAGAGGAGAGAGAGAGAGAGAGAGCACACGTGCCTATGACGGCCAGAATCAGATCTCCTGGAGCTGGAGTGACAGGTGGTAGTGAACCACCCACATGGATGCTGAGAACCAAACTTCTGCTCCAGGGTCAAGCATCTGTTGACTCAGGGTTGTGAAATCCATCAAAGGCAGACAGGAGCGATTCCCCTTCATTCCCTCTCTCATTCCTCTGTGATTACTCGTGTATGCAGCCTTCCCATCCTCCTTGTGGAAGACCTTGCTCTACTGACACCAACTCCCCTTGTTTATATATGGGGCCCTCTATTTTAGCTCTCATTTTCCTTTGCTGGGACACAGAGGGTCTCATAATGTAGCTTGTATTTGCTCTGAGCCAGATTGCTTGTACTCTTTGGTTGACATTACTTTCTGAATGCCTGTGTCCATGGTAGTTTCGGGGAAAGTATCCCACTACATCGTCCATGTTTAGCCAACAACATTTGTGCTGGGAACATCTAGGAAGGTAAGCTCTGGATGCTATAGGTCTCAAGTCACTATAGCAGGTCTCAGTCTCTCCGGAAGAAAGTATTCATGAATTGTGTCCAACCATTAACCATCTCAGTGCCAAGTGACAGTAACTCTTGAGTAAAATCTGATGGAATCCCAAATTACCTCTCAAGCCAGCAATCTTCACTCTGCTTGCCTTCTGGAATGGAAGAGAAAGCCGAGCACTTACACCATTTAATGAGACATGAGTATAATCCACAGTTGGTCTGAGTGTCTTTTAAACTGGTGTATTTCTGTATGCCTGTTTTTTTTTTTTTTCCGGGAAGAGAGATGAGAATTACATCATGGACTTACTTGGAAAAAGCTTTATTTAATAATGAGCCAGACTGTGAGGTGCACTGCTATGCTGCCTCATGAATATTAGAGTTATGTTGACTGACATAGAGTTAGACATAGATCTATCATAGTATAGGTAAATGAGTATGTGCTAACGGAACCCAATTTAATAATTAAATCTACAGACCTAACTCCATCACATAATTGTGATATTCAGACTCCTATCCAAGATCACTCACCGCTTTCCTCTGCCTATTTTGTTTCTCTCTGGTTGCTTTCTGGCTCACTGCTTTCTTCCCTCCTTCATCAGAATCCACATCTCATCTCTCAACAAAAATTCTGCCTTCCTATGGTATGGCTTCATGCCAGAAATAATGGAAATGGTGGAAAATTTCCTTGTGGTTAAAGGTAAAACCAACAGCAAAGGAAGCCTGGCTCTACTCTCCTCTCTGCCCATACCTCTGCCCCAGCTATGCACTTTGGCTCATAGTGGTGAGATTACAACTTGTGGTTAGAAGATCAGAGTGATTCTTGTTGGCTTTGCTGCCTGATGTGTGCTTGGATACAGCTCACAAGTTTCTGGAGGTCCTAGAAGATGGGGAAGGCACTGGGCAAGCACAGTACTCCCTTAGATGAAGTGTCCCCAGAGGCTCCACAAAGTTTATGAGTTTCCCCCACTGGCTCTCCAGTAAGCATGAAGACTCAAATGGGACAATGGCTTATACAGCTTATGGGTCAATCTGGCCCTATTAAAATTGTGCTCTGTGGGTTTGGATTTGTCCCTTAGAGAATTTCCAGGACTCCTGAAATGCTTGTGGGTAACCTGGCATTTCCTAGTGACCTGGCTGTGGGGATCCCTAACTAGCTTCAGGGATCCATGCCTCTGAGAGTGACAAAGACATCTGTGTGAAAATCAATCACAGGAAACACATGGACATTCCTGAGCCTTGAATTTTCTATTATGTACAAAAACACCAACTATCAAATCTAAGGTATGGCCTAGAGCTCAAATGTCTATCAAATAAACTAGGGATGAGTTCGTAACTCTTACTGTCTCTGGCTCATTCTCAAAACCAACTTTTAGTTCTTTGTCTAGGGGTGGGACTCCATATTAGCACCCCTATGGATATTGTTATTTTTCTGGTCTTGTTTAGGTAGCTGTTTCTCAGAGACACAGTCTCAAAGTTGGCTTTCTGGTCCCCTGGCTCTTACAGTGCTCCTGCCCGACTCTTCCCTGATGTTCCCTGAACCTTAGGTGCAGGCGTGTCTTGTTGAAGATGTATCTTTTGGGGCTGGGCTCCTCATGATCCCTTGATCTTTGATCTCTGCCGTGTGTCCAGCTGTGATTTTCTGTAACGATCTCTATTTGCTGCAAAGAGAAAAAATGAAAGGGTGAGAGCTGCAAAGAGAAAAATGAAAGGGAATAAAGTTAAGATTCAAAATGCAGCTAGGAATTTAGTCTGACTGGTAAATGGCGATAGTCGATTCTCCTGTAAGATGGAGGGCTTCACTAATCCAGGTAGTTGACTGGCTTTCAAGTACCAAGCATGATTTCCCTCCCTTGGAGTGGGCTTTAAGTTCACTTAGACAGTTGTTGGTTACCAACAGCATTTGAGTGCTATTATTGCTCCTTCATCAATATCTTGCCATGCTGGTTGGTGTTGTGGTTCATATGTGTCTCAGCTGGCTAAGACTTTTCATTGCTTTACTCCCTTAGGAATTTGCATACCACTTTCTGGTACTTTGGAAGCTAGACAGCAAGAAGAACAATTTCAGGGTAGACCAAGCACAAATTATCCATTTCCTAAGTGTGCAGTGACTTCAGCAATAAGGACTTACCTTGCTTGAGTCTCTAAGAGGCAACCAAGGGCAGCAACAATAGCTTATATTGTTTTGGGAGTCACTGGACTTTTGCATGTAATATATATATATATATATATATATATATGTATATGCATATATAGTGTGTTATATAGTTTTAGTTAATTATAAAATAATATGATCTCTTCAGGCTTTGTCAAGAACCTTGGTGTTAATGTGTTTCTCCTTCCTCCTTCTGTATTGGCTTTCCTCCCCTCTCTCCAATTACAGAACCTCCCTATTTTTCCCATTTCCTCCTTCATATCATCTGTATCCTGCTATTCCCTTCCCAAGCTCCCCTACCCACCCATGGTCGGTTTATAGTTTCCAGGTTTCTGCAATTACTCCATGTTATATACTCATATCTGAAAATTTGGAGCTAGAAACCTCAAAAGAGAGAGAACATATGCACTTGTCTTTCAGAGTCATGGTTACCTCATTCAACATAATTTTTTCAATTTCCATCCATTTGCCTGCAGAGAGTTTGCCTCTCTCATGGACAAGACCCATAAATAGCTATCCAACAGAAAGCTAAAATCATGTACACACAACAAAAAATGAACTCAGCCAGTTGTATTTATATATTTGAGACACACACACACACACACACACACACACACACACACACACACACACACACAGATTTTCTATAGTTATTTTAAAACACCATGTCCAACAAAACTTATAAAAGGGTGTATTGGGGCTTTTCCAGAGGGCATCTGGAGCTAGAGTTACAGGCAGTTGTGAGACCCTGTGGGTGTTAGGAACAAACTCTGATCCTCTGCAAGAGTAACAAGGGCTCTTAACAGCTGAGCCATCTCTCCAGCTCTTTCTTTATCTTCTTGTCTGAGGTGCTGAGGGACCAGTTTTGCAGCTGAAGTCTGTTCCCTGCTGGATGAATAGTAGTGCCAATACCATCATCCTGAAGCCTCAGCTTAATGCATCCCTCTTTTACCACCATAGTAGCCGGCTTCCAGTTTTTTTGTTTGTTTTTGTTGCTGTATTTTATTAAAACTATTACTTTTTTGCCATGTTTGCATCACATCTTTTCTTTAGAAATGAATAAAACATCACAAATAATGTAATTCCCCTTTATTTCCTTCCTAGCCATGGTCCAAAGTAGCATTTATTCTTTTTTTGCATATTTTTTATTTGAATTAGAAACAAGATTGTTTTACATGACAATCCCAGTTCCCTCTCCCTCCCACCCTCCCCTACCACCCCCCAACTAAAATCCTACCTATTACATATCCTTTCTAGTAGCACTTATTCTGTCTAGATTTTCTTACCTTTAGATAAATATTCTCTACATGTATTTTTAATTTTTAAAAAATACACATAAATAGTATACTGTGATTTTTTTAAACTTTTGTTACATTTTCTGTTTTCTTGGGTGGTCTCCTTTAGTACCAAGGTAATCAGTAATTCATGTTAACAATGCCTTATTCCACCACTGGATGAGATTTATCTGTAGTCACCAGTGGTACTGAGGCAATTTCTCCCAACTTGATAGAGTATCTAGCAACATCCAGCCATGTGGAAACTTTCTCTTAAGCAAGTGTGGAAGTTCCTAGAGGAACTGCCTGAAGCAAAAGGATTTGGTGGCTGCCTATGTTCATTTTCAAATACTCCAGAGCATGTGACATTGTTCTCCAGTGACACCAGAGATTTATGCTGTTCTTAGCACCGAACGGCATCTTGTTTTCCTACATTCTTCCCAGCGCCTGTGTTGCAACACTTCAACTTTCTCAATCTCATTGGTATGAAATCATATTTTCTTGATGGTCTTGATGAATTGGCTATTTATGTTTCTTTGTAAATTTCCTCTTGTATCCTTTGCCCATTTTTAATACATATTATACCTTATAACTTTCTTCTTATTAATTATGACAAAGAATGAGACATATCAAATTACTCTTGAAGCTGTGCGGTGTTTTACCAGCTAAGAAATATGTCTTCAGTTTGGTTCTCAAATTTGTGTCTCAGACTACTAAGTAGTGAGGTGAAGGAGACTCATGCTGTGAATTTTCTTCCCAAGTATTTGTTTGTTTGTTTGTTTTTCTTTCTTTTGGGTGATGGAAGTTTGGAAGAATTCGGCATGAGGCGCAGAGCTTTACTGTGTTCTGCAGGCCTGGCTGTACCAATGGATGGGTACATCTTGGTGACAGATCTAAGATTTAGCAATAGAATATGGGAATTTTGCAATAGAATATGGGAAACAAAGTTTCTTATTAAGCATATAGTTAATAGTTTTAAAATTACCAATTAATTATCAACTACTTAATCTAACTTCCCAACACAAAAATCTTAGACTGGGGTGGGTTAGTGGGTCAGAAAAATAATTTTCCACATTCATAAAAACAATGCAATTCAATTCATTAAGATATGGAACCACAGAAGACAAATGAGCTCAGCCGGACCCCATGCCTTCGTGTTGACTTCGTGGACAGTTTATTAAGGACCTCTTAGTTTCAAGCACAGAAGAAAGCTCAGACAGAGGAGCAGAAGCCTCTTGAGGGGCACAATGAGTTATTGTCTCATGCCGAAGCCTGGAATGCAAGTGCTTTTATTATGGCAAGACTAGGGTGATAATCATGCCCACTAGGACGGCTTTTGTAAGGAAGATACAAAAGAATCAGGGATGAATGGCACTTTGACTAGTAGGGCCTATGGAAGAGTCACTACCAGTCATCAGAGACAGAATGCAAACTGCTGCTAATTTTGAATCAGGCACAACTTGATTCTCTGGGACCTCTTATGGTCTGAGTCATAAGACATTTCAATGATATGAAGTATAACTGCTGCTGGCCCTCTTTGAGCTAGGATTACCGTAGATGCTGGCTTCTGTGGGGGTAGATCTGTTAATAATACACCATTTTGCTCTGAAAATTACAATATTTTGTGCTATAAATTATATGATCACATAATTTACAGGAGAATCAAACTGTGAACATACAAGAGTAGCTAGGGAGAGTTTGATTCTCCTGTAAATTACAAACTCCTTGAGGGTAGGAATTATGACTTGTCTTGGTCTTTGTGTATCCAACTTTTATCACTTTGCATTAATTAAGTACCAAAGACTTCAAAAAGAGAAGAATAAAATTCCTCTGAAGAGAATTCCCATCTTGCATACTGATTTTAGTGCAGGTCATTTGAGAGGTGTCACTCTGTGAGCACCTGAATGAAGTGCTTAGGGACAGATGGGATGGATCCAAAGTTGAACGGAGTTGGAGCTGTGTGTGAGAAGTGCCTTCAGGAAGCAGTTGTATGAAAACAGAGACAAATGCTGCACTATTTTGGGGCAAGGGTTGACTTTGAGCCAGTCTTTATGATTCATGAAAGAAATGATGGCCCAGGTAACATCAAAAGGTTCTACAGTTCTCATGGACCCCACCTCTCTTCCCCTCTGCAGTGAGAACATTCTGGTGTTCCTATGCTCTGTGCAATCCTTCAATAGACTTCATACATTTACTTACTAACGTGTAGTTCAGATATCTTAGATATCTCACTGTATGTCCCCTTGAGAAAATGGGCTCAGGTGGGTTGAGCAATTGTTCAAACCCATCTATCTATTTAGCACCAGAAGCTAGATCAGGCAGAGTAGCTCTCAATTCGTTCTTCGTCCTCCAGTGTCATTTAAATGTCTAACTTGTATCCCTTTTGAGCATGCTGATTTCAGCCCCCTCCTGTCTTTCTAAGATCTTCTTGATTTGCCATTGCCAGTTAGCAAGCTGGGTGTTAATCAGCAGGGCCCAGTCTGCACCAAGTGAATGCTCAGTTGGCTCAATGCAAATGGATAACATTGTGAGCCAATTCCCTAGTAAATTTGAGAAGACATACTTTTGAAAAGTCTGGTTCACTGAGGACTATCTGGGAAAGAAGACTGCTTGTCTGTACCACACAGAAAGAATATGAAAGAGGTGAACTGGGGTTGTGCAGCAAAATGAAATTGCTCCCAGGGTAGGGAAGTGGAGAATTGCATCTATGTTGTGCCCCATCTATGTATTGACAATGCCCCATGTGGCCCCTGAGACTAGACAAACTCTTTTTTTTTTGCCTGTCACCCAAGCACGAAGGCTCATGGGATGTTTCTCATGCGTGGCACAAGTGAATGTAGCTTGTCTTGGCTGCCCATCTTCTCACGTGACTGGAAAATATTCAGGGTGGAAGTAAACACCCCTCAGGATTCTGGGCTGGCTATGGGAGGATGGTCTCTGGAGCAGGTTGGGAAGCTGGCTTCTCCTTCCATTTCTCTCAGACCAGTTTTCATTAAGGACCATAGGGAGTGAAAGGGGCTTGAAAATGAAAATCACAGATGACCCGGCATGGAGAAATGTGACAAATACCAGCAGAAGGAAAGAAACCACCTAAGGAATTAGGGAAACGAGAAAGGCAGGACAAGATGCAAACCGTCATGGAAAAAGCAAATGGATACACCTGGGGCAGAGTAATCCACAAACCAGATACTCATCAGGCACTAACAGTTTGAAATGCATCATTTTTCAGCAGTTTGCTATAAAAAATGGCTACATTCAGAACACTGGAGGACCAAGGTGGGTGGGCAAGCCAGGGAGGAGTGGGTGTATGAGACTTCTAGTGTGAGTCTTACTCATATGTGTGAAGTGACCTCATTGTGGGGGTTTATTCCGGCCTCTCTTCTTACTGCTGTCTGATCTGTGGGGTTGGCTAGGGTGCAGTGGAACACTTGCTGGCACTGTTAGGTGCTATGCGAGACAGCAAGTAGCACACCAGCCACAACACATCTGCTTTAGAAAGAGTGCTCCAGACTTGCACTATTGTTATTATTTTCATTTTTCTTCCATGTGTTTACATGTGTGATGTATGTGCACATGTTTATGCATGTGTGTGGAGACCAGAGGTTGACATAAGGTATCTTCCTCAAATTGTTCTCCATGTTATTTTTTAGAGGCAGGGTCACTTGTTGAATCTGGAGGTCATTGATTTAGCTAATCTGGCTATCCAGCTTGCCTGGGATGCTTATCTCTGCCTGACAAGCACTGGGATTACAGGTGGGCTTCCACTGTGGTGATATATTGTTTATCATCTAATAAGGTTGTCTGGAGGTCAGAATGCTACAGCTATAGAGGCGAAGGAGTGGTGATACACGCCTTTGATTCTGGCAGCCATACTAGTTAGCCATAGAAGCTGGGCGGTGGTCATGCACGCATTTAATGCCAGCACAATATATAGGACAGGAGCACGGTCTCAGCTCTGGCCTTTAGCCTTGGGCAATTAGTCTCCAGCCACATTGAGGACAGGATTGTTCCAGCCTTAGTAAAGGTAAGGGCACTCTGGTGGCTTCGCTGCTTTACTTTTCTGATCTTTAGGTTTAACCCCAATATCTGTCTCTGGGTTTTTATTAACCATTCTATATTCCACATTGTCACTGCTTTATGTTTGGGTTGGGGATCTAAATGCTGGTCCTCATGCTTGATGCATTTGTTTAACTCTGTGAAGCTGTGGTTCTTCGCCTGCCTAAAACACCTGATGATCAAATAAAGAGCTGAACAGCCAACATCAAGGCAGGAGAAAGGATAGTGGAAGGAGAGAAAGGAATGAAGGAGCAAGGAGAGGAGGATCTCAAAGGCCAGCCACCCAGCCACCCGGCCACCTGGCCACCCGGCCACCCGGCCACCCGGCCACCCGGCCACCAAGCCACCCAGCCACCCGGCCACCCAGCCATGGAGTAAGAGTGAAAGTAAGATTTAAAGAAGTAAGACAAGAAACATTGCCACAGGCAAAAGGTAGATTGGATAATTTAAGTTAATAAAAGCTGGTTAGTTGGTCCTGTTTCAACAAGAAGATGGGACAGCCCTAGTAGAATTCCTAGGGGTGGCCTTATCTTCTCCAAAGAGCAGATGGGAGGTGGGGAGCTGGGGGGAGCGAGAGGAGAGGAGGAAGGGGGAACTGGGATTGGAATGTAAAAAATAAATTAATATAAAAAGAAAAGCTAGCTAGAAATAAGCCAAGCTAAGGCTGGGCATTCATGAGAAAGAAGAAGCCTCTGTGTGTGATTTATTTGGAAGCTGCTTGGTGGGCCTCCCAAAAGAGCAAAGAGCCAAAGAGCAAAAACAAACAACTACAAAGAGTAGGTCTCTGGTATGTAAAAAATCTGTTGTTAATTTCAAAGGACCCAAAAGAACATACAAGACTGGTGGTGTCTGGATAAAGGTAATGGATGAAGATAAAAAGAGACTGTACTAAACAGAGAAAAAAGCCTAGCACTCAGTTTGTGAGTTTTGCAAGTGTGTGTGGTAGCCAGCTTCTGATTCTGGGATGTCTGCATGTGCTTGTCTGATTTGGAAGTCCAGGATGAAGGCAAGCCCAGGTGACTACATCTCTTCACTGAAAACCCTGTTCCATTCCCATGAATCCCACCAAGTATGGTCTGCCTGATGGAATCCTTTCTATCTCCCGGGGAAAGATGTGAGATGTCCAGTAGGGTCAGTCCCAGGAGACTCAGTGTCAGTGAAATGACCCCTATTATATCACAGACTATACCTTGGGCTCAGGTCAAGGTGTGTGCGTGTGGTGTATGGTGTGTGCGTGTGCATGTGGTGTATATGTAAGGATTCAGACTTTCCCACTGTTCCCCTGAGGCAGACAGGACTTTTCCTGTCTCCCTTTTCTCTTCCGTCCTCTCTGTGTCTCTTTACCTCTTTTCTCTTTCCTTCCCCCTTCTATTTCTAATAAAACTTCTCATTAAACTCTGCCTACCTGGCATGTTGGTCCCCCGCCTCAGTCACCCTCACCTGCCATGGAATCTGCCAAGGTTCCCCACATGCACTATCACAACAGTATGTGTGGTGTCTATGCATGTGTATTTGTGTATGTGGTGTATGTATTGTGTATGGTGTGAGTGTGTATGTGTGTGTGGCATGTAGTATGGTGTGTGTGTGTTGTGCCGTGTATGTGTAGTGTGTGTACATGTGTGTGTAGTGTGTGTGTGTGTGTGTGTGTGTGTGTGTGTGTGTGTGTGTGTGTGTCTGTGTGTCTGTGTGTGTCTGTGTGTGTCTGTGTGGTATGGGAGGGCTAAGTAGAACAAACTACCTTGTCCTGGTTGAATGACTGGCTGGGTGGAATGTGGGAACCACGAAGGTTCGGTAAGTCTACCTGGAGGCTGGTGGCCTCTTGGACTGAAGTGTGTTCAGAAGCAAGTTGATGGTCAGTGGAAACAGCCAGAAAGAGGTGGGAGCTGGAGCTGGGAGGCTTCAGTTACGTGTACACCTGCTTGGAATCACCACCTCAGCTGCTCTTCTTCCTGTACAGTTCCTTGTGGATATTGTATCTCACAAAATTTAAAGCTCTATGTGGGATCTTGACAGATTTACACAAGTCATTTTTTTCTGTGTGAGAAGTATCTCTGTTTCCAATCTCAGCCATCACTTTGTCTATTCTGCACACAGCACCTGTAACTACTGTGCTATCTTATTTGCATTTATTTCTATTTTATATTCACCTTTTATCATAATTTTTATTCTTGAGAATTTCATATGTTTATAAGGAAATACAATTTTATCCACCCCACACACTTCTGTCTTCAACTCATCCCTGTATGTTCTTAATATCTTTTCCTCTCAACTTCATGTTGTCTGTCTTCTTTATCTTCCTCTTTCTCCTCCTCTTCTTTCCCTCTCCTTCTTGATAGCCTACTAAATACAATTAGCTGCTGTCCATATGGACATGGATTATCCCCTGGAGCAGGGAAACATCTTCAAGACAACCACAACAAAAGCACAGCTTTCCTTTTCCCACAGCTATCAGCGGCCAGTAGGTCCTTGGTAAGGGGTGGACCTTTGTTGTGGCTTTCTCACATTGGAATACTAACTCCATGGAGGAAGTATTGAGATACTTTCCCTTGTGGTGTTCCTCATGCATGTACTATGCCCCAAATCTGGCCAGCTCTGCATGACATCATAGCCAGGTTAGGTTGTGATGGCTCTCATACTTGTCCATTCAGAACTGGAGCCGCTTTGGGGCACTTGGCATCAGTGGTGCCCTCCTCTGACGAAAAGGGGCATTGCAAAATGGACACGGGTATGGGTCATCTGTTCGCTCAGGTGCTTTCTTCTTTCTGGGTAGGTATCTGTCAGTGCTCAGTGTTTGAAATGACACAAGATCTTATGCTGGGGGTCTTTCCCCAGAGACAATGCTGGACCCTGGGAATGCCTACACCTGGGGTTGTGTGTGTGGGGTGAGGAAGGATTGACAGATGGCTTGCTCACCAGTCTGAGTGACAGCAGGTTTCCTGGAATTGGGCCACCTCAATGTCCTAGTGTGTGGCTGCTGACCTCTGTCTCCAGTTCTGCCTCCTCAGCAGAGTCCAGTATGGACATCACTGACTGCTGCTACACGGACTGAGGATCTAGCTCTTGTACATAAGTCACCAGGCCTTAGAAAGCATTGCATGCACACCAGATTCCATATCATTGCCATGACGTAGGGAAATGTTTCTGTCTTCACGAAAGTCACCACTACTTACAATGGCTGTGCACTGAAATGATTTCTTTTTTGCATCAGTGAGTCTCTTGTTGTTGGGACAAAACCTGAAAAAGGCAACTTAAGGAAGCAAAGGGTTAACACATAATTTGAGGATAGAACAGTCTCAATCAGGGAAAGAAAGCATGGTGGCAGGAGCTTGGGGATGCTCATCAACTGTGATTGCAATCAGAAGGCAGAGAGATAGAGAGAGAGAGAGAGAGAGAGAGAGAGAGAGAGAGAGAGAGAGAGGGAGAAATGTTATTACCTAGCAAGCACTTTCCATTTTATTCAGTCGAGGTGACTATCCCATGGAACTGTACCACCTACAGTTATGGTGGATCTTCCTCCACACAATTAACCTAGCTTACAAACCGCCACACAGGTGTGCACAGAGTCTTTTCCTAGGTGACCCCAGATCCTACAGAGTTGGCACTCAATGCTCAATGACACAATTTTCATAATCCTTTGTAGCTGTTTTGTTTCTTGGGATTTGCTACTAATTTAATGATATTGCCCAAAATGACAGCTTCTAGTATTTATTTTTACATCTCAGGAGAAAACTCTTTGAGCTAGTATCCTGTAACGGACACTCATTAAGGTAGCTCTCGATGACTCATGCCCTTATGTAATACTTTCATTTTTTTTTTTTAAAGCCGGAGCCTGTGATTTGCCTGTAACCAACAGACTATGGGAAAGGGGAAGTTGAGGGAATTTTGTGAGTATAATTAAGGTTCCCACACAATTGACTTCTAGTTAAGTTGAAGTGATATTATTTTGAGTGCCTGACTTAATCAGATGAGATCCATTCAAAAGGCACAAGGGATGGAGATAGGCACTCTTCTGAGAAGGAAGCCTTCTATGAATAGTCTTGAAATAGCAAACATTTGAGAATTGTACAGTTGTGTGGAAAGAAATTGCAATATCCCAAACTCTAAGCTGAGGCTGTTGACCTGGAGCTGTTCTCTAGAGGGCGCTCCGCTGAGAACAGGACTCAGCTGTTGGTAGCCTTGGAGGCCCCAAGACCTGTCTTGTCAGCCATGCTCAGTCAAATCTGTCATCCCTGGAACTGGTGAGATAACAAATGGTGTAATGTGCTGTAATAATTTGCTACATACCAGAAAAATATGTGTTATATTAGCGAGTGATCTTCTCACCTGTGAAGGCCGCTTGAAATCATAGCTGCTACACAGATGTAGAGAACATGTCAAGGGGACACACAGAGAAAGGAGAAAATACTAAGAGCAAAAAAAAAAATTCAAGCAAGACAAAAGGCTGTATTTTAATATAATATTTTAAATTTGAGAATGTCATACATATGTACAATGGATTTTGATCATATTTGCCCACCTTTTCTCTCCAATTCAATGCAGATCTACCCTCCACACACTATTCCCCTTTTCTACTTGATTTTCTCTTTTACTTAATAACCTACTAAGTCTAGTATGTGCTGCTCATATACATATATGGATTGGGCCATCCAATGGACCATGGGTGTCTTACAGGGCACATCTACTTAAAGAAAACTGACCTCCCACCAGCAACCTTCAACTGTCAGAAGCTCCTCAGTTATGGATGGGTGCTGGAGAGATCCTTCCCCATCAGTTATGCTGGAATCTTTACTGGCTGGGACTTGTACATGTCGTTGTGCAGGCAAGCATAGCTGCTGTGAATTCATGAGAGCAGTGGCTCTGTCATGTCCACAAGATACCTTCCCCTGGATCCTCCCAACCCCTGACTCTTACAGTCTTTCCACCCCCTCTTCTGCAATGTTACAAAAGTTATTATTAAGTGAAAAGTCATACAGGATCTCAGCCTACTTCAAAAGAGATAGCTGTAGTCATTAGCTGATAAACTTGCAATCAAATGATAAATTCGAGAATTTATATATAACTCTGCCAACTCAATAATGCAAAGGAAAATATCCCAATACAATGGGGGAAAATGTGAATAGACATCTCTTAAAAAAGACACACAAATGGCCAATAGCCATGTGAAAAACTATCCAACATTATTAAGAAAACAAGGTCAAGAATTACAAGGTGATAATTCCCCCACCTTGAGGATGTTTACAGTTTGGAAGACAATGAAAGTGGTAGCTATGTGGTAAAACAGCAACCCCTGATGATTTGTGAAGCTTTTTGTACACAAGTTGGATTGTGAATTTGACTGGCAGCCAATAGTACAGCACCAGTGCTGAAAACCCACTCTATATATCCATGCCCACATGTATGCCTGGCATCACTGTAGACAAAGCCCGCGATGAAGAGCATCTTGTGTAAGCACAATTGCATCATAGAATAAACACTGTACTGCACTCAAATACCACCACAGCCCAGGGCTTTTCCAAAGAAAGCTTCTGACGTCTGTCATCATGAGCCTTAGACAGTGCTGTGTTTGTGCTGCCCGAGGTCTCTTCTTCCACATAGATGCAGGGAGCCTTCTGCAAAACATAGTCAGTTCCAAGATTCTGGGAGTCCTGGGTTCATTTTTCCTCCATGCAGGGAGGAAACAGGACAAACTTGTAACATGAATAATAAAAGACCCAGAGACTGACGTCGGGGTTCAAACTTCAAGCTGAAGGTCAGAAAAGTAAAGCAGCAGGCCACTACCTCAGGCTGAATGGGAGGATCCTGTTGCCTTTCTGAAGTGTGGCTGGAGAATCCCCAGTGTGGCAGGGGAATGAATGCCTCATCTTCAGTGTGGCTGGAAAATGAATGTCTCCTACTGAATACTGAAGACCCTGCTTCTATTTTTTATACCCCTTTAGTGCTGGGATTAAAGGCATATGATCTGTTAACTCTTTTAGACTGATTCGATCTTGTATATCCCTGGGTGGTCTTGAACTCAGAGAGATCTGTCTACCTCTTAATCCTGAGTTCTAGTATTAAAGGTGTGTACCACAACCTCCTAATGTACCTGGATTCTATGGATCATGACTGACTTTGCTTTCTGAATCCTCAGGCAAGCTTTAATAAATAATATAACATCACAAATTTCCTTTTTCTCTAATACAAAAAGAAAGCTACGACTAACATAAAAAAACTATATACAATAAGTATAGTAAGTATATACAATACATACAGGCAATAAGTACATTGACATATCTAGCCCATTTGTATTTGACAAATTCAGAGAAAAATCTCCATTATCTATTCCATCTTGGTGAGTCAAAAGTCTTGTACATAATTTATTTCCCATTCTAATTTGCATTATCAAATTATCTTTTAATGTCTCTCAACTTTTTACATATCTTTAGTGAATTTCTTTTCTGAGTCTGGTAAGCAAGAGAAACTATAACTATCTAGTCTTCAACTTCCTCAGAGAACAGAGAAGGAAATATTATTAACTGAGTAAACAGGAAGTGTGAGCAAGGGACAAAACACCTGGCTGCCTGGACAGTCACCCAAGATACCTCTGCAGTATTGGGGCATCTATCTTCGGCCTATAGGTTTAGCATCTCTGACAGACTTTTCTGAGAAGTAGAATTTTGAGGGATTGTCACACCTTCTCTTGGTAAGGTTTGTAGTCGCTCCTTTTGTTGTTTGGCTTGTCCAGTTTGAACAGAATACTGTCAGCAGTGGAGGAAAGGGCACGTTCCTGCCCAGTGGCTTACTTTTGCCACAACGTAAACTCCATGTGAGTTTCTTCAATGCCCATCATCTTCTCTTAAGAGGATTGGTACTGCTAGGAGCAGGCACAACTAATTGTCATAAAAATACCTATGTTATTAAAACATTTTAAATGTCATATTCTGTAGATATATGAAGTGTTTGATGATGACCAGTCTTTTTAAAGTACATCTCTGTTTGACTTTGGAAACATACCTGATGTAATTACAAGTTTGGCTGTAATAGGGGACTAATTACTCACCTACATTTTCTTATTATCTTACATAGTTGGTAATAATAGCTTTTAAGAACTAGAAATTTGCATTTGATAAATGGGCTATATAGGTACAATACCTTGAACAAGATTAGGAACGAATGTACAATGTCTTAACAAATTAATCTCAAATTCGAATAATATAATGAAAGACCCCAGAAGAGGTACTTTCATAGAAGGAGACCCATACCCAGGAATCAGTGAGACCACGAACTTGGATGCAAAAAGCAAGAGGCTTTATTGGATACACGGGTACCCGGGGCGACTTAGCTTCTGTGAGGCCAAGCGCGCCGAGCCAAGGGAGAAGGGTCCTTATATAGCAAAAAGCACAGTACAGAAGCGAAAAGCATAGTTACAGGGATTCTATTGGGCAATTTAAATGAGGTACAGAGTTATTTCAAGTCAGCATGTTCTCAAGGTCTGTTAATCAGGCGAAACTGCCTTGGCTCTATCTTATCTTGGGTACACAGTGGCTACAACAGACCCGGCAGTTCCTCCCTCCGCGTCCAGATGGCTGACCATAGATATCCTTGGGACGGAGCGTTCCCCATCGGGCGGGGGCGCGGGGGGCGGGGGCCCCGGGCCGCCTGCCTGGCACTCGCCCTCTCGCCGCCTCACGGGCTCCTCGCTCGGCCCCAGCCCCGGGGCGCGGTTTCAGGCGGGCGGGCCGGGGCTCGGGCCCCGCCGGGGTGGACCAGCTTGGGAGGGTGCCGGCGGCCGGGCGTGTGGGTGCGCGCGCGCGTGCGCGTGCGCGCGCGGGCGTGTCACCAAGTGTGCGAGAGCGAGGGGGAGAGAGCTAAGGGGCAGGGGTCTTTCAATACAATATTTGTATAACAATATACAAAAATCCAAACCAATGTAAAAGATTTAAAACTAGTAGTTCCTTTTTAAAAGTAGATTGAATAATCTACTTTTTTATTGTATCATATCTATATTATCCCCTTTTTCTTATCAAGAGTAGATTCAATAATCTATCTTATCCTATACAAACTCAAGTGGTGAATCTCTAACAGCTTTTCCCTTCCTCCCTCTGACATGCTGTGCCTCCCCACTGCAATTTCATCTCTGTTTTTCTGTCAAAAGTTTTGAACTAGTCAGATACTCTGCAGGTAAAAGCAGTTTTTTTCACAAGCCTGACAACAGGAATTTGATTCCTAGGATCCATGGTGGAAGGAGAGAAACAACTTCTGCAAGCTGTCCTCTCTGACTTCAAACTTCAAATACATGTGCACATGGGACAATGGCATAAATACACACACACACACACACACACACACACACACACACACACACACGCTCTTAAGGAAAAAATAAGAATTCACTTTAATTTATCCCATTTTAGATCTTCATTGCACTATTTCTAAAAGCATTCATTGGCAAACTGCTCTAACCAAACCCTGGCTAATTAGGACCACTGGAGCATCTAGCCCCTGTACCTCTGTGCCTGTTAGTCTTCCTACCCCAATTTTATCATGGTTACCTAAATCAATTCCACTTAGGTAGCTTCAGATACTTATCCCTTATGCCTACAATCTAGTTGAATCCCCGCTACCACCATAGCTTCCTATAAGAAGTCCCATTAAGTGGGACATGATGGTGCATGTCTGTAATCTATGCAATTAGCCTGCAAAAGCAGAAGGATTGACACACACACATTTGAGGCCAGCTTGATTAACATAGAGTGTTCCAGACCATCTAGGGCTATTTAACAAGACCCAGTCTCAAACTGGGAGGGGTGTGATTAAATGAAAATAAGACTTCCTAGACAGCAAGGCACCACCACATACAACATTCTCTTCATTTCTTAATGAAGCAAAGACATATCTAGCCAGTACATCTGGAGTACTGACTTCCCGAAGCCCACACCTACCCTTTGTTGGCCAGGATGGTGGAGACAGACAGCTGAAAACAAGAGAAAACATTCTCCTAGTTGAGAAGGGAGCTAGAAACATCACAGGATGCCATGGAAGTCACCAGTAAAGACATGGACCTGGAACCTGCCCAGTTGAAGCCTCGTCTCAGTAAGATGTGGGGAGAAGCCTAGCTTAGGACATGAAGGACAGAAGCTACCAAACGGCCTGGATCTTTTCCATGTCCTCTCTACTTCTGCTCCTCTAGATGGAGGATTCTGGCTCTTTCCATGTCACCCAGGCTGTACCTGATTCCTCCAGATTTGGAGGTTCTTAACAGAAGTTCAAAATCCACTGTTGTACTGAGAAATAATTAATACTTCACAAATCTGTTATTCTCAAATGTATATACTGAGGGATTTTTAGTGCTTTTCCAAAGTTGCAAACATATTAATTTAAGAATAATATCATTGTATCCCCTCAAGATAATGTTTCATATCTGTTAACAGCCATGCTTTGTCCTTCCTTCCCTAATTTTTGTAAAACATCCACTTCCTGTCTTTGTGGACTTGGTTATTGTATTTAGGTAGACTTATACAATATACCACTTTTTGTATCTGGCTTCCTTTTGCTTAGCATCACCACTTTATGCCATTTGTTTTTGCAGATAAATATTATTGCATTATAGGGATACAATTACATTTTGTTTACTCACTCCTCAGTTGATGGGCGTTCGAAACTGTCACTTCTTGGCTGTCACAGTCCTGATGCTGTGAACATTTCCGTACAAGTGTTTGAAGAGCTGTACGTTTTAAATTCTCTTACATTTGTATCTGGGGGTGGGGATGACTGCCCCCCACATTAGCTCTAACTCTGAAGATCTGCTAATCTCCTAAGGCAGCTGTCCCATTTTGCATTCCCATCATCATCAGTATTACTGATGATAGAAAAACCCTTAGAGATTCATCTCTACAGTTTGTTTTGTTTCCTCCCGGAATGGAGGGAAAATGAACCTAGGACTCCCAGAACCTTGGAACTGACTGTGTTTTGCAGGAGTCTCCCTGCATCTAAGGGAAGAGGAGACCTCAGGCAGCACAAACACAGCGCTGTCTAAGGCTCATGATGACAGACGTCAGAAGCTTTCTTTGGAAAAGTCTTGGGCTCTGGTGGTATTTGAGTGCAGTACAGTGTTTATTCTATGATGCAATTGTGCTTACACAAGATGCTCTTCATCGCGGGCTTTGTCTACAGTGATGCCAGGCATACATGTGGGCATGGATATATAGAGTGGGTTTTCAGCACTGGTGCTGTACTATTGGCTGCCAGTCAAATTCACAATCCAACACATGCACAAGCAGCTTCACAAATCTCAGACAGAACAGCTTTGTGCCGACTGCTTCAACTTTAAAGAGAAACATGTCCTTCATGGTCTTTCTTGGCTTTGGTTCTTGGCAGTTTAGGGTCTTTTTCACTGGAGATAGGTAGCATGTGGCCTTAACTGTTAGAGCTCTACTTTTCCATCTTGATCCATGAAGGATGCCAGAAATCATTGGGGAAACAAGTTTGACCTCTTAAAGTGCATGAATATGTGAATATGTCCTTCAGGTTAGAGATCTGATGTTTATCAAAGAAAGTCGCCGATCTCTGAACACAGGAAAAATTGTAATTCATGAAATTGCTCCTGGAAAATCAAGGCTTGATGGGAAGGATGAGGAAATGAGCTGTTTTCTCCCAATTTCTGCCCTTGATTGCTTTACAGTGGTGGCAGTTGTGGGCAGAGGGCCATATGAGTTATTTTCTCCGCAAGGAAAGTTCTCTGTGAGCCATGGAGACTCTTGGGTGGAGTCTCTAGACAGAGTACCTGAGTTTCCACCAAAGCAAG